>NW_007578246.1:166232-182640 GCF_000690725.1 Stegastes partitus
AGGAGACATGGAAAGGAGGCTAGGAGACAAGGAGAGGAGGTGAGGAGACATAGAGAGGAGGCTAGGAAACATGGAGAGGAGACAAAGAGACAGGGAGAGGAGGTTAGGTGATGATGAGACAAGGCTAGGAGACTAGAAAAGGAGACTAGGAGAGGATGTTAGGAGACAAGGAGAGAAGGCAAGGAGGCTAGAAGAGGAGACATGGAGACAGTGAGAGGAGACAAGGAGACAGGGAGAGAAGGCTAGGAGAGGAGGAAAGGAGGCTAGAAGACAAGGAGAGGAGGCTGGGGGACTAGGAGAGGAGGTGAGGAGAGAGGAGAGCAGGCTAGGAGACACAAAGATGAATCAAGGAGACAAGGAGTGGAGATAAGGAAACAAGGTGAACAAGGACAAGGGGAGAAAACAAGGAGGCAAGGAGACACAAAAAGGAGACAAGGAGACACAGAAGGAATCAAAGAGAGTAAACAGGAAACTTAGTGACCTCACAGACATAGATGTGAACTCTTTGTCGACCATAAACGATGTTCTGTAGGATCCAGGACGACCCGGTGTTGGTACCGCCGACCCGTCTGTTCATGTTCAGCTCCAGCAGCTGGTTTCCAATAATCAGAGCAGGAAAACATGAGGCTGCAGCTTTCTGAGGATTTTTTAATTTTTCCCTCCTGATTGACAAACAAACGCATTTTCCTGCACGCGCCGATCGATGCCGTTGTTTTAGCAGCGAGCCGCTAAACGCCGCCGAGCTTCAACCCGCGGCGGCGGCGGCGTCAGCTGCAGGAAATAAAGCTGAAGAGGAGAATATCAGTCCCTGCTGAATACGTGTCTATAGAGATGAATTATAATCGTCAGCCGGCTGACCTTAACACACACACACACACACACACACACACACACACACACACACACACGCCGCCCGGTTATCGGCCTCCTGTCAGCGCCTCCCGTCCATTCGTCTTTTCCCGCCGCCATCCACCGAATTAATTAAGCAGAAATGTAAACGTTTTAATTGAATGTCAAAGCGGGCCCTCAGCAACACGCCGCCATGTAAATGGAAGCGACGCGGCGGCGGCGGCACGCTGCTGCCGGGTCAGCGGGCCGCCGCATGTGTTTATGCATGCGCGCCGCCGCCCAGCGCAAACCAACCCAGAGCCTTTTTAATTGAATTACCGTCACCGGCGCGCTAACGAACCCTCGTGGATTCGAACCGGCGAGGCCTCAATTAACCCGGAGTGGGACCGGACCCGTAGACCTGCTCGGATCGGCCCCGTCGGGGGTTTACGAGCACCGGAATCACGGGAACGTTAAAGACTTCTGACTCAGAAATCAGAATTTATGTGACGTTTGTGATCCGACCTGAAAACTGGTGAGCAGCCGTTTAGTTCCAACTCGTTTGTTCTGTTGTTGTTCTCAGGTTACGTGGTTCTATGTTAGACACAGAACATAAACATCCAAACTTAGATATAAAGACCAATTAAAACCGGTCTTTTTAAAACTATTTATGGTCTCAGAACTCTTGCAGAGAGTAAAACGTATAAACGAGAAGCTCGTCGGGTCGATCCGAGTGGTTTTGGTTCTGAGGTATACGTAGGAACTCGTTTGTCTACGGTGTACCTGTGTTGGTCATGGAGACCCGGTGGAAGGATCAGAGAGCTCCGGCGTCGGCTGGCAAAACGAAAAGGTTCTGAGAAAGTTCTGCTGATGTTTTCGGTGAGACGTTTTCTTTCAGCTCCCAGAACGTTCTTCTTAAGTGAAGGACAACTAGAGATGTTCTAAAGACGTTCGGTGACCGTTGCGCTCCAACATTCTCAAAAGCGGATGTTTGCAGTGAGAACGTTTGTCGTCGTGGAACATTGTGGGAACTTTTTTTTTTAAATAGATTCACAGATGTCGTAACGGGACGGTTTGTGGCAGGAAGCTGGGTTTGATTATCAATCAATAATCAGTTAATCAATAACACAAATTCAGCACGATGAGCCTCACCTGCAGGGTTTAGTCCCGTTAGTTTCCTTTATTAACAACGTCCCCAGAACGTTGCAGACTGAATGTTCCACCTTTGCTAATATAACGCAGCACAGGAACGTCTGGTAGAGAACCTTCTACAAAGTGTCCTTTGACGAAAAGGAAAAAAAAGTTCTACTTTTATTATCGTAGCGACTTGTAAAGAACGTTCTGTCATCTGAAGCCAACATCTCGAAAACGTTTCTGAATGTTCCACTGAGAACGTCCTGACTCTGTCATCACTGTGGAACCGTCCTCCAGGAGAACGTTCTACAAAGTGTTTCTTAACCAGATGTTAAATATTAAAAAAAACGTTTCCTCAGCGTTAACAAAGGGAAAATGTTCTCAGTGCAACATTCAGAAAACGTAGTGGAGACCTCAGATGACGGAACGTTCGTCATAAATCGTTCCTGTGAAGTGATTATTTAACAACAGCGGAACGTTCTGACTACAACGTTATGAGCAGTGCACCACAGAACGTATGCAAGGTTCCATGTCAACAAAGGTAGAACGTTCTCAGTGCAACATTCAGAAAACGTTGTGGAGACCTCAGATGACGGAACGTTGTTCATAAGACGTTCCTGTAACGTTCCGAGGAGCACATCACAGATCGTATACAAAGGTTCCACAACGTTCCATGATAACGAAGGCAGAACGTTCTAACGATTGGACAGCGTTGCCACCAAACATCTTTAGAACATCTTTAGTCGTCCTGCCTTTAAAGAGAACATTCTGGGAACTAAAATAAAAATGAATATATGAGTAGAACTTTGCAGAACTTTCTAGAACTCGAGCCACGTCGGCCGCGTTACACGAACAGGAAGCTGGAGACAAAGCAGCCGTTAGCAAACCGCTAAAAAAAACGATCTACGAGGGACGGAAGTTCAGTTCTGTGACTTCAAACCGTTTCAGACGTAAATAAATCGATTGTTGAGTAAACGTCAACGTTCTGCAGGTTGTTCTGCAGATTTCAGGATTCTAGAAGCTCCATCAGAACGACGAGCAGCGTTCGCCTTTAGAATCAAGACGAGGTTTGATCAGAAGGTTCTGCTGCGTCTCCTCTGGTTCTCACTCGTCTTTAGCTTTCCGGGTTCCTTCCAGGAAGCTGCGAGCCGAGGCGGCGGTTCTGCGGCGTTCTCACATGCAGGAATCCGCGGCTCTGCTAAATGAACTCTTGTTAATATCGTGTTTTTTCTTTTCCTGCAGCCGTCTAAATAATTAGCTTTTGTTGTAGAAAATGATGAATTTGGGCAGTTAATTTATCGATCGGCCGGCTCCTCTCGATGTGCTTCGCTTTAGAGAGCCATTAATCAATGGATGAAAACACCTAATTCTGCTGCTGCCGCCGCCGTTTTCCTTTTTTCTGCCTCCTTCACGCCTTCTGTCCAGAACAGAGGATCCCCTGTGACGAGAACCGCGACTACGGAGCAGAAATAATGAGGAACAAGGAGAAAAATGTGCATTTAGATAAACACAGCGATGCATTCAGGAGCTCTGTTTGAAAAAAACACACAAAATGACTCAAATGTGACTTTAAAAAGGATTAAAAAGCACAAAAAAATGAGTGGAAATGAAACAACATCAGGTATTAATGCAACAACGTGATCAAATCAGATCAACATAATTCACATTAAATGTAACATTCAGTGAATCTGTGCTTCGTTAATTTAACTTCTACCGTTTATCTCTGAGCAAATATTGAACATTTTCAGTCACGAATTTTAGAAATATGTTTGAACGAAATATTCAGAGACAAAAATTAACCTTAAAAACTCATTTTTTAGTAACTTTTAGTTCATTTTTGACGAGACTAATGAACTGCTTTAGTTATTTTCTGCTCTCTCATCACGTCTACGTACAAAAACTGTGACGTCAAGTCGTTTTCGCTTCAACCTGAGATTTAAAAAGAAAAAAGAAAAAGATGCAAAATATGAGTTTAGGATCCAACATCACACTCAGTCAGACCGTCAGCGGGAATTTCTGCACTTTTATTTACCTTCAAAGTTGGTTTTATTGCTTTAAACGAAATTTATATCAAAGAAATGAATCTGTTTGGACGTTTAATACATTTAAATTCTTAGACAACAAACCTGAGTGACGATAACTAGATGTTTCATTTAATGTTTATAATTATGTTGATTTAAGTCAAATATTGAAGCTAAAAACACTCAGAATGTGTCGCGTTCACCAATAAAGACAGAACATCAATAATAAGTTTATTTAAAACAACAGACTGAGTGAGTTTTAGTTTGTTTTTTGAGGTAAACGTTTGGTTTCGTGTCATTTTAAGTGGTTCAAACAAACACTAGTTAAAGCTGTTAATAGAATTAATTTATAAAAATAAAAGTTTTAACTCTGATTGTTCCACCGTGTGTGAACGCAGCGCTGAAAAACTAGAGCTTTAAATCGACACTTTTTACTGTAATGTTTGAAAGTTTATTTTACACATTTTGCCTGTTTTGTTAAATTAGGTATATCTAGTAAAATTGCTTTTTTTTAAAAAATATTAATGTACATGCAAGTTCTACATTTCACTGATATTTATTTTTATTTAAAAATAATAAAATATGTATATTAGAATTTTAAAATGAAAAGTATTAATAAAAAACAATTTAAGAACAATACACTAAAAATGTAAATGAAGCCCATGTTCAATCTCATGGTTGACCATAAAATTACACGATTTTTACTGCATTTAAATCAGCAAAAAAAAATAAAAAATTACATATATGGACAAATTGTTTGTATGAACTGAAAAATGGTAAAAAAAAATTTCATAGTTGTTATTGTATTTTTTTGTTGTCTAAGTTTGTTAAATTACAAAAGATATCGAGTAAAATCACAGAAAAAATATTTTACATGTTTAAAAAAAGGCAAAACTGCTCATAATGTAAAAAAAATCTGTATTTTTATAAATAATATTTCAGTCCTTGACAGTAACTGTAGAAATTAAACACCGCACTGTTTTACTGTTATTAAAATGAGCTAAAAATGTCCTAATTTTTCAGATATTTGCTGTTGGAGTTACAGTTTTCAGTATTACGGTATTTTAGCCTTTTATTTTTTTCTGGAGTCCTTGCTGTCAAATTACTACCATTTTTTACTAATTATTTTTTACAGTGTAGTGTCACATGATAATTACTGTGGTATCAGAAATGTGACTCTTCAGATGGTATTTTTCAGCTCCGACTGACATCTGATTCCTCAGAAAAAGGCCATAAACTAATGAAAACAGACGCTGTGTGATGTCACAAAATTCACTTTTTTAGTTTTTTCTTTTACCAGTTTTTAAAAACTGCATTTTTAGTGAAGTGTGAAGTAAAGATTTTGTAGGTTTGGTTTAATAAAACTCCGTGTGATGATGAATCATCGTCTATGAGGTGAAGCTCGAGTCGCGTTACAGCAGCAGAGCTTTGAACCAGCAACCCTGCCGGTCGCCCTTCAGCCAATCAGGCGGCTTGTTGTTGCTCCACATTCCTGAAAAAGTCGCTTCAAGCCGACGAGGGTTCGTTTTCAGACGCTTGTGTTTGTGTTTTCGTTGGTTATCAATCCAGCCGAGGATGACAAACGAGGCCTGTCAGGGCGACGCCAGTCATAACAACTCGCCGGTTCGGCCCGGAGTTCTTATCCACGCCGGCTTCACGGGCTCCGGGTGGGAAAGCTCCAGGTCGTGGATAACAAGTCCGACCCGAAGCACAATGAGCTGGACTCTAATCTGTCTTATCTGCACACACACACACTCTACAGGGAGAGAGGTGAGCTGACGGCAGGACGACCACCTACAGCAGCAACAACAGCAGAACCGCTGCAGCGCCGATTATCTCCGTTAAACAAACGGCTCCGGAGTTCCCCAGTGATGATGGAGGAGAATAACCCGCTATCTGCACAATAAGAAAGCAACAAAGGCTGTAAAACAACTTCTATCTTCCTCATGCGGGTGTGAACCAGGCTTTAGACGCAGCCCTCCTCACCACTGACCCCGTATATGTAATGAAGCAGGAGATCTCCTGATCCGGCTTCAAAGGTCAGGATCAGCATCTGGACAAACCTAAACCCGACCCGCCGTCACACCGGTGTCGTAACGGGAGAGCACGGTGCGGGGCAGGAAGCTGGGTTTGATTATCAATCAATAATCAGTTAATCAATAACACAAATTCAGCACAGTGAGCCTCACCTGCAGGGTTTCGTCCCGTTAGCTTCCTTTATTAACACCAGCCACATAAACATTCGCTGTTCTTGTTGCATGTTTGCGATCTTTGTTTCGTTGTGAAGCGTTTTCACTTTGTTTGTTTAAGGCGCTAAACGAATAAAGTTGTTACAAACATGGCTGTTGTTGTCAGCGGACACGACGTCGGCCTTGAATCAAGTCAAATGTACGACTTGGATGTACGAACTCTGTCCCAGTTAGTCTGAGTGACGCCTCCTCTGGTCTCTACAGGACTAAACAGTGAGAGGCTCCACCTGGTGGAACAACCAGGTACTACAGCTAAACTCAAAAACTTTCAGAAAACATCTTGACGCTTCTCCAGAACGACTCAAAGTTGGTCTAAAATCCACAAAACTTGTTCATATTTTCTTACAATTGAATTGTCCACAAAAAAAGTTTTGTCTGAAATGACTTTAAACTCGTCCAAAACGATTCCAAACTCGTCTGAAACACGTTGACACTTGCTAGCTAACCTCCCACAATGCTCTCTGCTGCCAACATGAGCCGTAGTCTGAGTGACGCCTCCTCTGGTCCCTACAGGATTAAACAGGAAGAGGCTCCACCTGGTGGAACAACCAGTAATGCCTAGCTTAGCATTGTTAGCACGATTGACAGGTAGCTAGCTAAACCGGACAGCAGGTAGACATCTTTTTACAATGTGACGCTGAAGAGTTCATCGACGCTACCACAAGGAGGTGCGCTTGTTTTATGGACCCTCAGAGTCAGTCAGCAAACACACCTGTAACTCCGTCTCGTTAAACAGTAGGAGGCGACACCTGGTGGAACAACCGGGTACTACAGCTGGTCTACGATAGCTAAAGTTGTTATGTAGGAGAATGGCAGATAAATACATTCAGCTTTCAGTCAGCTGATCGGGGGTCACTGTGGTCCAGGTGGTGGATTTACAGGAGAACGCTGAGCATCAGCAGGTTCTGGACCTTCATGTCCAAGAACTTGACTTTACTGTGTGAAGCGTCCTGAGATTATGATTTATAAATACGACTAAAAAATACGTCCTCAGAGGAGCCACAAGGACAGTTTAGGTGAAGAACATTCTACAGATATTAGACTAAATGACTTCCAAAGTCTGTTTAGATCCTCCAGAACAGATGTGTTGTTCCAGATGTGACGTCTCTGAGGTCCAACATGGACGTCCTGATGGTTCTGTTCGACCAAATACGGGTCATGGCTGCATGTTTTAGGTTCTAATTGTTATTTGGATGTCAGATTATGACGTATAGTTGGTTTAATCGGTGTTCTTGGACAGATTTGTGGGTTAAACACCACAAACACTGAGATGGACGGATGGAGAGGTTCAGTGTGTCTGCAACCTGCATCTAATCTGTGATTTGCTGCCTCAACACGTTGTCCAGATGTTCAGAGACGTTTTCCTGGATGGACGTCGTGATGATTGTCCTGGTCCTGGTCCTGGTTTTTAGGTTCTAAATGTTCTTTGAGAGCCAAACGTCTGCAGTTCACTGGATTTTGGGGACAGATTTGTGAAAACGTTTCGTAGTGAAGGTTTGGGTCGTCTCAGTTCGTCTTCTTGAATCTTGACTCATTTCAGAAGAACGGAAAAGGTTTTTGGAGTCGAGGCTCCACTAAAGGCCTGGAGCAGAGATGTTGTTCCAGATGTTCAGAGGAGACGTTTGTGAGGAACAAATGGACGTCCTGATGTGTTTTCTGGTCGCATGTGATTTGGGTTCTTCTGTTTTAGAATCTAAATGTTGTTTAAACGGTGATTTAAAGCATAAAGTCACAGATTTCAATCAGAAATACAACCGCTGAGTTACCACGACGACACTGTAGGAGAAGATTAGAAGGTCTCTGGACAAGTTTGTTGTTTCTTCTCCAAGTTTAGATGCTAATTTATGTCCACGTGTGTTGAAGAGGAGCCTTAATCTCACTGATGGAGAATAAAACCACAAATGTGTGACGGTTTCCTGTAAACCGGAGTCAGTCTCAGGAGAACGATCCGTTAGTTTTGGACAGAGAAGCAGAAATATTAACATTTGTGTCAATAAAGTTCATTTGAATGAAGCGAAACGGGCAGAAAAAAGGCGGCAAAGGAGCGACAGGAGGCTGAAAAAGGAGAAAAGTGTGGAGAGAAATGACAGCGACGCGTTAGAGAGGGAGGGCGAGAGAGAGAGGAGGGCAGAGGCTGAGTGGACGCAGGAGAGAGAGGCGGGGAGGCAGAGACGCGCAGCGGCCGCTCCGCTAGTTTTGGCTCCGGAGACGCGCAGGACGCAGCGAAGTGTCCCGGCTCCCCTCGATGGTTCACCGCAGCCCGGAGGAGGGAGCAAGCTTCCACCGCTGCCCGGAAACCAGCGCGCAGGAGCCGCACACTCTCTGACAGCAGTAAGCCTCCTCCGCAACTTTCACATTTCAGTACAAACACGCGCAGCACGTGAAGGGGACTCGGAGGAAACCCCGCGGAGCCCCGCCGCGTCTCTGCCCCGCCGAGCGCCGCCTCCGCCCGGACACAGGAGCGCCGAGCCTCCCCTGGACTTACCGGACCGGCTGCCGCACTTTTATCCACGTGAAACTTTTGCACTGATCCAAAGTGTTGCGCGTTTCTGTCGCTTTTATTCGGCGCGTTTTTTTTGTTTCGGTTTTGGTTGTTTTTTTTTTGTGCGTAAAATCCGAAACGAGCCCCGGAGCGGAGCGGGGCAGGAGCGGGGCAGGAGCGGGGCTGGAGCGGGGCAGGAGCGGGGCTGGAGCGGGCTGGAGCGGGGCAGGAGCGGAGGGTCCGAGCCGCTGACAGCTTTATGGGTTTTACAGTTTATATCCCAGAAATAACATTTAAACGCGGTTTTATGAGCGGACTGAGACTCAGTTTATGTGGAAATAAAATATTAAAATAAACTCTTTTTTGAGGGATAAAAGCAACAAACAAACCTTGAAGTCAGGAGATAATTTTATGAAACCAGACTTTTAATTCTGCTGTTTTTTCCTCTTTAATATTTAGCTTTTATTTTTTTTTAATCAGCTCCTCAATAATAATCCTTAAATCAGAGGATGTGCAGGTTTTTATTCATCCACTGAATTTATTAGAAATAGAAACACTTAAGAGCTTCAGTCTGTTTTTTGCTTTAATCCAACACTGAGCGTTTGCAGCCGGAACCCAACAGACTGATCATCTAGAACATGAACCTCTGCTGCTGATATTTGTAATTACGATAAAAAATCTAAATTTAAAGAAGAAACTCTTCGTCTAAATTTATCTTTACGAGCTCAGGCTGAAGAATAAAATGTGAAAACGCAGATCAGTGAATAAAAACAGTTTGAGGGTCAGTTTGTAACACAGACGTGGACGAGCTTCGTCTGAGGAGAGAAACTTTCATTTAATTTACTGTTAAACGTTATTCACACGTCTGTGATGTTCATGCGTTGGTGGTTTCTAGAATGTGTCAGAAGTCCAGCCTGGACAGATGTTTAATGATCAGCACGACGGCTGAACGTCTGAGCAGCTCGTGGACGTGAAGCTGAGAGCTGGACTCTGGATCAGGTGTAACAGAGACGAGAGCTAAAGGCCGGATCGTGTCGCTGCAGCTTTCAGGCTGAATTTGACTCAAGCACACTTTGAGTTTTGGGTTTTGGTGTCAGTTAAACACCAGAGAGGTGGTTGTTCCTGTAGCCCAGCTGTTGGAGATGTGAGTGAGGTGTGAGCCACTTGTTGTGTGATTCTGACCGACTGTCTGTCTGCAGCAGCACCATGCTGAAGCCGGGCGACCCGAGCGGCTCGGCCTTCCTCAAGGTGGACCCGTCCTACCTGCAGCACTGGCAGCAGCTCTTCCCTCAGGCTCAGCTGAAGGCTCCTCTGGCGCCGCCGCCGCCGCCGCCCGACCGCCTCTCCATCCCCGTGGACGCCCTGCGCCCGTCCCGCCTGCACAGCCACCTCCTGGCCTCCACGCACTGCACCTCCTCCTCCTCCTCCTCCTCCTCCTCCACGTCCTCAGCAGCGTCCTCCTCTTCCTCGGCGGCGGCCCTCACCCCGTCCTCCTCCATCTCCATCTCCGCCTCGGCGGGGCTCTCCCAGCTGCCCGTCCCCCAGCAGATCGCCCTCTTCGGCCAGGCGCTGGCCCCGGTGTGCTCCGGCCCCGGAGGAGCCCCGGGAGGAGGAGACCTGGTGGTGGTGGTCCCTCCGGAGAGCCAGCAGCAGGGCCACAACCCGGTCCTGCACAAGGAGCAGAGCTGTGGGGGGGTGGGGGTGGTGTCGTCCAGCGTGAAGAGCGGCGGCGGCGGAGGAGGCGGCGGCGAGGACGGCGGCAAGGCGGCGGCGACGAGATTCAAGCTGACGTCGGAGGAGCTGGACTACTACCTGTACGGACAGCAGAGGATGGAGATCATCCCGCTGAGCAACCACACCGGAGAGCTCAACAACCGTACGTACACACACACACACACACACACACACACACACACACACTTGCTGCAACACCTCCTCGCTCGGCGTTGACCTTTTGACCCCACGACTCCTCATCATCTCCTTTTTATTTTCAACAGTTTCCTGCAGCTCAGGAGCTTCAACTTTACTGTTAACAGACACAAACGACACTCATGTCACCATAAAACGTGTTCATGTTGTTTAACTACAGGAGCTGAAATGTGTAAAATCAGCTCAGCAGGAAGCTTTAACGAGTAAATACGCAAAAATGTCCTAAAATATAGTTTTTATTTGTAGATTAAAACTTTAAACTTATAATTTAGATGCAAAACTGACACTATTTTTACCATAAAGTGTTTTTATGTTGTGAAACTATCAGAGTGTTTTTGTGTAAAATCGTCTCCACGATGAACCTGAACCAGTAAATAACATTTAAACATTTTTATCAGCACGTCGAGGCTCCGTTTCTGTGGAAAAATCATCCAAATAAATGTATTTGTTGGATGAAAGCAGCTCGTTTGATTCCACCGGACGGATCGTTCTGCTCTCAGGAGGCTGTGCAGGTTTTGTTCTTCACCATAACGTGTTTACGTCGCGTTGATCAGGATCACAGGACAGCGTCTGCATAGAATCACCTCACAAATGAGCTTTAATTAGTAAATAAGCAAAAACATTCAGCTTGTTTCTATAAAATCTGCAGAAACTTTGTGTGTTCAGGGATGAAAATTAAATGTTTTCTGGCTTTTAATCAGAACCGGTTCCACGTTAACATTAAATGATGATAAATGCAAAGAAGTGAAGCAAAAAACAACATAAATATACGTTTGTTCTTTTTTAAAATCTTAAAATCAAATTAAAACTCCAGGATTTCTCTTTTTTCTCACGTTTTCCTGCATTTGAATTCATTTCTGTGCAGTTTTTTTAGATTCTTTATTTAAAAATCCCCAAAATAAATCTATTAAAGCTTTAATTCAACATTCTGATAAAATCATAATTAAATCAGGTGATAATTAATTGTTAATAATTTGCGGTATTATTATTTTTTTGGGGGGGTTCCTCTGATCGCGGACCAGATGTTTACTCTGTTTGTAGCTTCATGTTGGCGCTGCAGCCAGATGTTGCAGCCGCTCTGACAGATGTTCTGCTGGAGCAGGAGGAGCAGGAGGAGGGTCAGAGGTCGGAGGTCAGCGGCCGGCTGGAGGTCCAGACCTCCAGACAGCAGCTCGGTTCAGATGAACCCGCCTGCGTCCGGAACACCAGCGGCCTCTTTATTTCTCTGCACCTGTTTTTCCTCCAAACCAACACCTAATGAAACGCACCGATTAATTAAATTCGTTTTTATTTCAGTTAAAGCGAAACAAAATCTAAATTCGAACCGTTTCAGACGAAGATAATTATTTTATTTATTTAATCGATTGAAATCAGAATAATTATTTTTAGAGGATTTATTGTGATTTATCTGGAAAGACAGACGTGAAGCGGTGAAGTTTGTCTCTGGAGCGGTGTTTGTTTTGCTCCCTGGGTGTGTGAGGACGGATATCGACAGCGCGCCGTCATGCGTAAAAGACGCGCCGTTTAGAAGCAGCTCGGCGCGACCCGGAGGTGCGTTTCTTCAGCCAGTCGGGGCGTCCCGTTGGACTTTTAAGACAAACGCGCGGAGCCTGAACGCGCCGGAGCCGAAGCTCAGCGGCCCGTTTCTGGGTTTTATGAACTCAGCGAGGAGCCGGAATCCAGCGCAGGTCTGGACACCCGGAGACGGTCTGTGGCCGAGTTTTACCAGATCTCCTTCTGTTGTGTTCATTCATTCCCACCAATGTAATAATAATAATTATAATTTATCACGTTAAAAAACACAAAAAAACAGCTGATTTCTCGGTGGTTATTTGAACATTTTCTTCACATTATAAAACTGGATTGTTGCTCCTGAGACGCGCGTAAAAAGCGCGACAGCGTCCTGTTAAAATAACCTCTTTGTTATATATATATATGTATTTTGCTTTATTTATATTTCTGACGTGGTTCGTGGCTGAACGCGTTTCATCGCCGCTGATTTACGTCAGTTTAAATGTGTTTACGATCATTTAAAAGGTTCCGGTTCTGCTCTCACGTGTGCGTCGTTTTTATTTTATTTTATTTTATTTTTGGATAATTTTACGCGTAAAACAAGTTTCTATTGAAGCTCTGACGGGAGGTCGGAGGTTGATGCTGCTGCTGCTGGAACTTCAGGGTTCATCATCGCTGCCTGTGTGCGTGCGTGCGTGCGTGCGTGCGTGCGTGCTCGTGTCCGTTGTATATTCCGCGGTGATAAAACGGACCATCAGCAGTAATCTGAGTCGATACGCGCCGGCAGCACCGATGAGGGATGGAGGGACAAGCAGGAATTAATTGCCGTATATAGTTTTGTGTTTGTGGAGGGGGGAGGAGGGAGGGGGAGAGGGAGGGGGGGACAGGGTGGGGGGAGGAGGAGGAGGAGGAGGGGGACGAACAGGGGGAGGAGGGGGATCGATCCAGCGGCCTACCGGCCCGCTATTTATCATCCCAACACGGCCGTATTGAGGTCTCTGGGGTGTGTGTGTGTGTGTGTGTGTGTGTGTGTGTGTGTGTGTGTGTGTAGATAAAG
Source organism: Stegastes partitus (assembly GCF_000690725.1). Taxonomy (NCBI): domain Eukaryota; kingdom Metazoa; phylum Chordata; class Actinopteri; family Pomacentridae; genus Stegastes; species Stegastes partitus. The sequence continues at coordinate 179,445 of NW_007578246.1, forward strand.
CAGTCACACACACACACACACACACACACCGTCACGTGTCTGACCTCGATTATTAATTACACTAATAATAATAATAATAATGATAATAATAATAATAATAATAAAGTTAATCCAGATGTTTTTTCTTCCAGCAGCTGTTCAGAGTTTAATTTAAATGTTTATGTTTAATAAGTGTTTTACATTTAATTTTAATTATAATTTTTGTGGCTAAAGCAAAAATAAACGGCGTTAAAATGTTTTATTTTTGTTTCACAAATGCTTTTGTTGTTGAGAAACACACGTTAAACATATTGTCAGCTACAGTTTTGTGGTGTTTTTGTGTCTCTTTGTTGGTTGTTTATGTGTGTTTAATGTTTTTTATGGCAGCAGGTGATGTTGAATCCTTTTACAGAAGTTTTCTAAATCAGATCTGGGTCTTGGTGTCGGGTCACAACGTTAAACTGACAAGTTTAAACTTAACAATAATCATAAATAAATATTAGATGTATTTTTGTACATGTAGTTAGTAAATGAGTGTTTCTGTCACGGTGAGCGCTCATGTTTGTGTTTCTGTGGCGCTAATTGTTTTTTTAAAAGATGAACATTTTAAACTTTTGCTGCTTAAACGTCTATAAAGATAAAAAACAATAAAAATCAATCAATAAAATAAACGTTAAACCTCCAGCAGACGTCTTTACATCCAGCGTCAGGATGAGAGAAACATTAGAAACATGTTCTGGTTCACGATAAACTCATTTTAAATCTGTTTAGAATCCGTTTTCTGTCACGACCATTGTTTTGTGGCACAAATCAGATCATAGACGTGAAATCTGGGGTTTGTTTTAGCTGCACAAGCTGCAGATAGTTTCAGATAAATATGTGAGTTCTGTTTCTTATTTATTACCCAGATAATAATAATAATAATAATAATAATAATAATAATAATAATAATGACACCATAAATGTAGTGACGCCTTCAAAATAAGACTTCATGTGGATCAAATCTAAAATGTTTGTTTATTTGTGCAACAAACACGTCGTGATATTAAATCTGTTTCATCACATCGTTGGTTTTATGGCTGATAACGATCATTTTAAATATATAAATCTGAGACTTTTTCTTCTTTCACACAAACAAATAAATAAACAAACAAACAAATAAACATATTAAACATGACCATGTGTATTAATTTAATATTACAGTTTAAGTTCACATCATTGATGTTTAGATCTGCAGTAAAGAAGGTTTTTCTCTAATTTCTTGCTTTTTAGGCCAAAAAAAAACATTTAAATAAACAAATAAAATGAATGTAGAGAAGATTTTGCCTTCAGAATAAGACTCGGAGCTGCAGTCATTCACACTCTTATATGTAGAAACTTATTTGTGGGTATTTTGTGGCTCAAACTGATATTTTTATGATGTGATGTTAAGAATAAAGAGTTTAACCGAATAATTCACTGATTAATATGAATAAGAGGCTAAATGCTGTTAAAGCTGAAGTTTCTCATTTAATTAATAAACATTAATTTTCACTGACGTCAGTGATTCACAGAAAAATAATTTAATATTTCCTGTTATTTTTATAGATAATTATCTTAAACTTTTATAGACAGAAAATATAAACATATAACTGTGTAAAATATATGAATAAATTAATAAAAATTAACTAAATGTTTTGCAGCTCCATGAATTTGTTTATCAGTAAATACGTGTTGTGGGTTAAATCTGTCAGAATAAAAGCTCACGTCTGTGTTTTTTCCGTCCAATATGATTTTTAAGACTTTTTCAAAATGATCTTTTTTTTTTCCAATTAGCAGTTCTGTTAATTGAAGGAACTTTTAAAGTCATTTATACGTTTATTATGTTCATTTTTAATTCTTCTCTGGTAGTTTGAGGTCAAATCGAATCACTTTAAGTCAGTTTTGGATAAATCTCTTAAATTTTGCTGCTTTTAGGCCAATAAACACACGGAACAGATTTAAACCTTTAAAACAGATCTGAGCCTCGTTTAGGGATTTATGGTTAAATCACAGCCATGAATCGATTCATAAAATGTTGAATTTTAGTCATTTGTTTGTTTTGTGGTTAAACAAAAATGTTTTATGACAATTTAATATATTAATAATCAAGTAAAATGTAAACATGTCACAATCTGGACTAATAAGACGTTAATGTTTGTTTTCTTTTCACTATTTCTGATGTTTAATTGATAAATATTGATTAAAAATGCTTCATATTTAAATTAATTGAATATTAATTGATCATAAATGCGGCCTTCGTCTCCACCTGAGCAGCAGCGACGTGAATATTCTGAATTTAAATCTCTGTTAAACCCCAGAAACCCAGAATCCTACGTTTCCCAGAATGCAACAGGATCAGACCTGAAAAAAACTTGTTAAAGTATAAAAATAGAAATGAGGATAATAAACAGGATTACTTTTGTCCTGACAGTAAAACTTGTGACTTCATTTTCCTGCTTTAATAAGAACCAATATATAATCAATTATAAATGATCCAGAAACGTTTAACTGCACTTCCTGTCTCCACTGCCTCCTTCACAATAAAACACACCCACTCCTCCTGATGAATCCACTTTTTAATTATTACTTCTGATCAGATTCCAGAACAGTCGGTGAATCTGAACGTCAGAAACATCATAAACACTGAAAACACACCGTGTTGGTTTGTTCAGAACCAGAATATTTAGATTTATTTTGTGAATTTTCTTTTTTTTATTGAATCCTGTGATGAGTTTAACCTCTGAAGTCTTTTATCAGGAAACAGACCCGCAGAGCGTCTGGGATGGTTCGTTGTTGGGTTTTGTGAATAAATTTTGTGTATAAATGTGTAAAAGTTCTCCAGAAACTCTTTGACGAGACGGAACCGAACTTATTCTGAATGTTTAATTAGTGGCTCTGACAATGGAAAGACCTGGAAAAGAGGAGTTTGTGTGTCTGTTTGTGGTCATTTTGTGTTGTTTTATGGGTGTTTTGTGTCTCTTTTTCATCATTTTATGTCTTTTTTCTGATGTTTTGTGTCTCTTTATGGTCATTTAGTGCCTGTTTTTGGTCATTTAGTGTCTCTTTGTGATGTTTTTATGTCTTTTTGTCTTTGTTTTGTGTCTCTTTGTGGTGTTTCTTTGTCTCTTGGTAATAATTTTACATCATCTGTGTTCTTTTTACGTCTCTACATGTTTTCTGGCTCTTAGGAATCATT
>NW_007578246.1:182710-199924 GCF_000690725.1 Stegastes partitus
AGGAGTTTGTGTGTCTGTTTGTGGTCATTTTGTGTTGCTTTACGGGTGTTTTGTGTCTCTTTTTCATCATTTTATGTCTTTTTTATGATGTTTTGTGTCTCTTTATGGTCATTTGGTGCCTGTTTTTGGTCATTTTGTGTGTCTTTGTGTTGTTTTTATGTCTTTTTCTGATGTTTTTGTGTCTTTTTGTCTTTGTTTTGTGTCTCTTTACAGCCATTGTGTGTCTCTTTTTGGTATTTTTGTGTCTCTTTGTGGTATTTCTTTGTCTCTTGATAATAATTTTACATCATCTGTGCTCTTTTTACGTCTCTACATGTTTTCTGGCTCTTAGGAATCATTGAGTTTGTGATTCTTTTTGTGTCTTTTTGTGTCTTTTTGTGTCTCTATGTGTTCAGTTTGTCGTTTTGTATTTTGTGTCTCTACATTTTTTCCTGTCTTTTGGTCACTTGAACTGTTTTTGGTTGCTGTCTGCATGTTGTGTGTCTTTGTGGTGGTTTTGTGTGTCTTTGGTTTAAAACTATGGACTGGGTAACTTGATGTCTTCAGCGTGAGTCCAGGAGCTCATGTTTCCTCCATCACACAGCAAATCAACAGCAGCTTCCATCCACCAATTAAAGCTCATAATTATGGTCATTAAGTAAAACGAATCCTCTTAAATCATGTGCAGTAAACGAGTGGAGCAGCTGGACTTTTATGAGAATTAATTAACCGTCATTAATGAGGTTGTAGTTTGAAAAGCTGCTTCCTGTCGTTTGTTGGTTCAACAAAACTTTATTAGAATTCGTCTGAACACAAACAAACTGTTTGCAGCAGGTTCAGTCTGTTTGTGGCTGTTTGATGACTCATGTTGGACTTTTTGTGTCTCGTTTTTCTCACTTTTCATCTAATTTTGTCTCATTTTGGTCATTCTGTGTCTTATTTGTCTCATTTTTTTGTTCTATTTTGTTTCATTTTTTTGGTCATATTGTGTCTTTTTCTGGTCATTTTTGTCTCACTTTGTGTCTAATTTTTGTAATTTTTCATCTAATTTTTGGTCTCATTTTTTTAATTTTTTTGTCCTATCTTGTCTCATTTTTTGTCTCACGTTGTGTCTCATTTTTCTCATGTTGTGTCTCATATTTTACATTATAGTGTGTATTTGTGGTCTCTTTGTCATCACTTTATCTGTTTTTGGTCCCTGTAAGAGTCTCATTTTGGTCGTTTTCTGTCTCTTTGTGGTCGTTCTAGTTTTATTTGTGGTGGCTTTGGTTTTATTTGTGGTGCTTTTGTTTTTATTTGTGGTGGCTTTGCGTCCATAGATGCCTGTTTTTGTCTCTTGATGATCACTTTGTGTGTTTCTGCTCACTGTCTGTATTCTTGTGTCTCTTTTTCCTCTTTTAACGTCTGTTTTTAGTTGATTCGTGTCTTATTTTTCTCTCTTGTTGTTGTTTTTTGTGTTCTTTTGGAGGTCATGTTGTGTCTCTTTGTGATCTTTATGCGTCTCCTTAGTTTGTTTTTCCATCTCAGTGTTCAACTGATCTGTTTTTGGTCACTGTTGGTCTGTTTGTGTCTCGTTTTGGCTGATTTGTGTCAGTCTGTGGTTGTTTTCTGTCTCGTTTTGGTGTTTTTGTGTTTCTTTTATGGTATTTTTGGTCTCTCTGTGGTACTTTTGTTTCCCTTTTTGTGTCTCTTTGTGGTTGTTTTGTGTCTCTTTGTGGTAGTTTTGTGTCCAGTGACTGCTTGGCTTCGGTCTGCTCCGTTATTTTCTCCACTTGGTCCCGACCACCAGATAAATCGGTTTCTTCTACTCGTGCTGCAGCGCTCTGCGGTTCGTCGTCACTCCGGTCGTCCTGTTTTGGGTTTTTCTGATTTTTAGTTACGTCTCCACGTCTGTATTTGGTTATTTGCTGGTTTCTTGCGTTGGTGTCGCTGGTCTGCAGCTTTACCTCCAACCAGAGGGTCGTTGTTGTTTTAAATCTGGGTTTAATGAAGTGGAAGAATTTTTCCCATCTGCTGGAGCGTGAAGCTGCGGCTCCTAAACGATCCGGTTTAATGGATCCGAATCCATCACGGTGTAAACGCAGCGCCGCCGGACGGATATTTAACTTTGGGAACGAGAGCTTTGGAACAACACGAGCGGCTCTGTGGGACTTTCCTCTGCAGATAATCATCTCTCATTATGTTGCTCCAGTCAATTAGCATCCATTACTGTCAGCCTGCATCTCTGAGTAAATGTTGACGCTCGCTAATTCCCACATATTCAACCTGCACAAACACTGCAGGCCTCCTCTGGACTTTTTCTGGACTCCGGCGTTGATCCTCACGTCCAGTTTTTCCCTCAGACGGACGAATCCGTCGATTTAAACGAGACTCAAACTGTAGTTCTGACGATAAGCAGCAACAAAACACTTTATGCTGTCGGCTTACGTCCATAATGACGAGTTTTATCGCTCATTATGAGCAGAAACACTAAAAATCAGACGTTCTGTGTTGAAATGCGTGAAATTGAAATGATTTTAAAGTGAATATTTAATCAAAACAAGACATTTAACGCTTTTTTTTTTAACATTTTAAACACAAACGATCATAAATTAAACAAGAAAATCATCTGAAGGTGAAACTATAATGAAATAGAACAGATATAAATATACTGAAGTTATGATTGTAAATATCAGGAGATTCGTTTTGTTGGTTTTGTTGTTTCCACATTGATGAACTTATTTCACAGCTCTGTCACATCAGGTTTATTCTGCATGTTTTAGTGGATTTAGTGGAACTTTAACCCTAAAATCAGCTTTTTTTTCCAACATGTTTTTATTTCCAGGCTGCGTTCAGACAGTCAGCAGCTCCTCAAAGGTTTTAGGATTTAAGGTTAAAGTTGTTTGTTTGTGTCTTTAAAGAGAAAATGGTTTGAATTAAGTCCAGTTTCTCAGTCCAGTCGCATTTTAACTCACATAAAGTCCTTCAGCTCTACGAACCAGAACAACGTGAAGGAGGACAGAACTCAGAGACGTCTTCCTATAAAATATACCTATATTTATTATAATAATATAATATAACAGTAATGACTCTGTCAGTAGGACACAGTGAGAATGACAGAAATAACACAACAGCAAAATTAAAAACTTAAATTCTTTGTGTATTTATATTAGAAAAAATAATAAAAACTGGAATCTAAAGTTTTTCTAAATGTCAACAGATACTGTAAAAATATGAATTTATAGACGAGGTGTTCCTGTGTTTATTTTATTGATCAGGTTTGATTTGTGGAAACATTCCTTCACTTCAAACTCTGATGTTTCTGTCACATGACTCCTGATCACAGCTCCGTCTGTCGAGCAGAATCTTTTTTTTATTGATAAAATAAGAAGATTTTAATAAAATCCTGATTTTTGAGCTGAGGTTTGGTTATTTTTCCCAAAGCAACCACGTGTCAGACGTGACACATTCAAGGACCATCGGAAAATTGAAAATCTGATTATTTTGTCTGTTTTTAAAGTTTCTGATAAACAGTGACGTTTTGGTGATTTAAAAACAACAACAACAACAACAAAAAAACAAAAACGTAACACCTGCCGAGAAGAGTCACTCTGCTCAAATCAGATGTTTTTTTTGCATTAAAGCAACAAGAAAATAGAACTTACAAAATATAAACAGAGCACTTTAAACAGCTGAAATAAAGAAACTAACCATAAGAAGGAGAAGGAGTTTGGGGGCAACAAGAACAACCAGTTGGTGTGTTCCAGCATCAGGTTGATGAACGTTCACTGATTAAAGTTAAAATGTGTTTCAGTCACAATAAACACAATAAATCAATAAATACTGGACTGAGATAAACAACAGAGCAGGTTGTTGGTGAACGATCACGTTTACAGCCTGAACTCAGCAGCTAAATGTTTTCCAGCAGAAACCAGACTCTTGTTCCTCACGGCTTCCTGTCGGCTTGTCTTCCAGCAGGATGCGACATGTGCGCCGACAACCGGAACGGCGAGTGTCCGATGCACGGGCCGCTTCACTCCCTCCGCCGCCTCGTTGGAACCAGCAGCTCGGCGGCGCCCGTCACGCTGCCGGACGTCCCTGATTGGCTGAGAGACCTGCCCCGAGAGGTGACGGCCGCCATCTTTGTGTGTTTAACGTTCTGACTTTACAGACCAGAGTAACGTCGACCAGCACTGAACTGAAGTTTTGTTTAGTTTAAATAGTTACTGAGGTTATTCAAAGAGCTTTACAGGCAAAAGTGAAATAAAACTAAACATGAAAAATAAAATTCAGCGCAATACAGATTACACTGTAGACCTAGCTCTGCAGCATCAGTAACCATGGAGATCTAGCCCCACAGCATCAGTTACCATGGAGATATAGCTCCACAACATCAGTTATCATGGAGATCTAGCCCACAACATCAGTTACCATGGAGATCCAGCTCTGCAGCATCAGTTTCCATGGAGATCTAGCTTCACAGCATCAGTTACCATGGAGATCTAGCTCCGCAGCATCAGTTACCATGGAGATCTAGCTCCACAGCGTCACACTGAAGCCTGTGGATTCAGGTTTAGCGTTCCTGCTAACAGACTGATCGTGCTTCGTAGTTCAGCGCTCTGGTTCTGGTTTACGGATCAGTACACGACTGAGCTGCAGAACCATAAATATCAGAACTTTCTCTCTCTTCATTATTCTCATCACATGTTGCCGTGCCGACCCTGTGTGTCGCTGCAGGTGTGTCTGTGCACCAGCACCGTTCCTGGTCTGGGTTACGGGATCTGCGCGGCCCAACGGATCCCTCAGGGAACCTGGATCGGCCCGTTTCAGGGAGTTCCTCTGCTGCTGGACAAACTGCAGTCTGGAGCCATGAGGAACACCAGACACCTGTGGGAGGTAAGAGACAAACGGACATGTTATATATCAGAACGGTAACCTGTCTGTAGGTGGTTCTGGTAGGTTCTGGAGGTAAACGGTCCTTCCATTGTCTAGAACTGGTTCTGACCAACCACCATCACACATGCTGACATGAGCCTGGAAAGTTTACCCAGAATGCACTTTGTAAAGTTTCCTCTGGTGACTGATCAGAACCAGAACCACATCCAGGGTACCAGTGATTGTTTCTCTGACTCTGTGTCATAGACATTAAACTGTTCACACTATGATACATCCCATAATACTGATGCTAGCAGCTGGATATAAAATTATTTTGGTCATTTTTGAGTCATTCCGGACATGTTTTGTTTTACTTTTAGACCATTTAATTACATTTTAATCCATTTTTTAAAATATAATTTTTGGCAACTTTGGACCCAAATTGTTGTAAATTAATTAATTTGTTAAAATACTGCTTTTTTAAAAGTACATTTTTGGCCTCTTTTTAATGTAAGAATATTTTAGTTTGTGTGTTTTTTAATAATTTATTTGATTTTATCTGTAATTCAACAAAACAGAGAAAATCTATAAAATTAAAGACACAAAATCTTCCTTCAAATATTTTTTTGCTGATTTAAATAATAAAAGTAAAACCTTTATAATTTTATGGTCAAACATAAAAAGGTGATTAGTATTTGTAAAAATTAGTATTTTTAATATAGTCAACATATAATTTGGTTTTTTTTGTGTGTTTTTACTGAATATTATCTGTGACATAAAACAGGTCAAATCTGTCTGAACAATGAATTTTAAAAATGTTTTTTACGGCGTGAGAAAACTTCAGCGTGATTAAAAACGTGGTCCCGTGGACTAAAAAAAGTCTGCGGCTTGTTGAGACGTTTAAATAAATCTTAGTCCAGCAGGTTCGTCTGTCCGTCCGTTTTAATTAGAACTCGTTTACCGTCTGCAGACGTAAACGCTAACGCGGTGAGCTCAGAGTGGATCTGCAGAACCGGCTCAGCGGACCGCGTTCGGCCGTGTTTGTGCGTCACGTCACCCTTTCAGTCCATCGATCAGAGCGCTTCGTATTTACATACAGTCAATGTGGCCGTTATAAACAGCTGCATTAGCATCAGAGCCGCAGCAGAGCATGCTGGGAGACGGATGGGTCCCTGGTGGCCGAGCTGCTAAAGGTCAGTCTGCTGACCGGACATCCGTCTCTGCTGGTGACCGAGGAGGAGGACAGGGAGGGAGGAGGAGGAGGAGGAGGAGGAGGACAGGGAGGGAGGAGGAGGAGGGAGGAGGTGGACAGGGAGGAGGACAGGGAGGAGGAGGAGGAGGAGGAGGAGGAGGAGGAGGAGGAGGAGGAAGAAGAGGAGGAGGGTGGAGGTGGTGGTGGGAGGAGGAGAAGGAGGAGGAGAAGGAGGAGGAGGAGGAGGGAGGAGGTGCTCTACAGGTCAGAGTTGGAGGTGAACATTCATAGTCCAGCAGGAAGGAAGGAAAAAATAAGAAGGAAGAAGTATTCAGACCAGCATTAAACCAGTACACCAGTAAACAGAACCAGTAAACCAGTAAACCAGTAAACAGAAACAGTAAACCAGTAAGCAGAACCAGTAAATAGAACCAGTAAACCAGTAAACAGAACCAGTAAACCAGTAAACAGAACCAGTAAACCAGTAAACAGAACCAGTACAGACCTTCTAGTCCATAAACAACATGCTGTTTCCGTCGTGTTTGACTCGGACCCTGCAGAGTCCGTCCGCGGCCCTCTGCGGGGCCTCCAACCAGCCCTTGATCCCCTGCAGAGGCGCTGATCCGATAACTGGCTGTAACCTGCAGCAGATTATCGGCTGGAGCTCTCATTAGGCCCATCGATGGAGATCCATTAAGACTCAGCCGCTGTTAAACTCCGTTATTGACGCCTCCCAAAACAGGAAGTGATGCGTGTCCTATAGCCAATCAGGGCGCTGGTGTCATGTTGTCTATGGCGACCAGGAAGGGCCACTTTTAATTAAGACGCCTGCGTTTCCGGCGCTGCAGTATTTTGCTGCTGGACACATTGATCGGCTGAGGATCCTCCGTTCAGGGCGGAAGGATCCTTTAATGAGCAGCACCAGACACAGAGACGTCGTTTTACTGGTTTCATGGTTTCGCTTTGACCCGTCCTGAACCCGGACCTTGTTGGACCCGCCTGCTGAAATGGACTGTGACAGAAACTCACTTTCGAGGCCTTAAACGCTGCGTTCTGCTGTTTGGTACCGTCTGGGGCGTCGTGTCATCGGTAATAAATTCCTCCGATAACAACGTGTTTGCTTCGCTGAGACCCGACTGTGCAGTTTGACAGAAACCACTTGGTTCTGTAATCAACAGAACCATGTCAGAGGGCCTTTAATAAAACCCAGAATACACAAATAATGACATCAGCAGAGAAAACATTACCCAGTCTTTACTGGACGCTGGGACCACAAACCGCCGGAGCACAGAGTCGGTCCGCCGGGACCGGCGTGACGGACGGACGGACAAACAGAACCCGACGCTGGAATCGGTTTTATGACGCCGACAGGAAGTGAGGAATTCACTGAACCCTCCGGAGGCCCGTCAGACGACCAGCGCCGACGAAATGTTTAACCTCAGACTGAGGGGCCTGGAGAAAAGAAGGAAGCTCCAGTAAAAACCCAGACGACGGGTCTGGACCAGAACCAGAACCAGAAACTGCTGTTTGGACTGAACGTTCTCCTCAGTCACCACGACTGAACGGTCAGAACCAGAATCCAACAAGTCACACAGAGGGGAAGGTTTAGTGTGGTGTTAGTTACAGGAAGGAAGGAAGGAAGGAAGGAAGGAAGGAAGGAAGGGAGGAAGGAAGGACTGAAGGATGGAAAGAAGGAAGGAACCAAACAAGGAAGGAAAGAACCAAAGAAGAAGGAAACAAAGTAAAGAATGGATGTATGAAGGAAGGAAGGAAGGAAGAAAGGAAGGAAGGAAGGAAGGGACTAAAGAAAGGAACAAAACAAGGAAGGAAGGAAGGAAAGAATGAAATAACAAAGGAAGGAAGGAACAAAGGAAAATGGAAACAAAGTAAGGAATGATGGAAGGAAGGAAGGAAAGGAAAGAAGAACGGAGGAAGGAAAGTCTTTTCCTTCCTTCCTTCCTTCCTTCCTTCCTTCCTTCCTTCCTTCCTTCCTTCCCTCCTTCCTTCCTTCTCTCCGCCGTACCGATCACATGACGTATCACATATCAGTGTTTACAGATAATAATAAAAGCCGACATTGATAAAATCGGGTCGGTGTTCTGTTTACTTTCATGCTTTTCTAGAACCATTTCTCTAAACCTGTTTACATTTGTCCGGTACTGCTGAACCCAACATCTGAAAAACTGGTCTGTTTAGCGCTAGTTAGCACATGTTAGCAAATTAGCATGCAAACATAGTCACTGTTGTTAGCATGTTAGCATTAAGCCAATAGCACCCCATAGCATTGCTGTCATGGCGTAGGACTTCCTGATTGGTTCCTCCACCTCCTCCTGCATCCAATCACAGCTCAGATCTGTGGTTGGACCCAGACTGGGCCGGAGACCCGGTTCGGATCTGGTTTCGGGGCTCAGGTTCCACGTTCCTCCTCGCCTGTAATTTGGGTGTCAAAAGCTCTCCCCGGGTCAGACTGCGACCGCCGCTCGGCCCGGTTCTGTTTGGTTAAACCCACTCGGTGGTTCGGGTTAACTCAGTTCATTTCTCGCTCTGTGTGACATCATCCTGTCGGCATGGTGACGGCAGGGGTGCAAGAACAAAGACGGGCTTTTCCAGAACATGTTAGAATAACACTGGGTGTGTGTGTGTGTGTGTGTAGCGTGTGTGTGTACATGTATGTAATGTGTGTGTGTGTGTAGCGTGTGTGTGTAGCGTGTGTGTGTACATGTATGTAATATATGTAATGTGTGTGTGTGTGTAGCGTGTGTGTGTAGCGTGTGTGTAGCGTGTTTGCGGTCCAGCAGCGTGTTTGATGCGTGTGTTTTGGGAGCCGCCTGCTGTGATGATCTGCAGCTCATGTTCTCTTCATGTCACATGTTTGAAACCGACCTTGAAGGTTCTTGAGGATCCCAGCAGTCACTGATTGGTCCGGTCAGCTCGGCTCAGTCGGTGCTTGATGCTCATAAACGCTGTGAAAACAACAAAACTATGTAAAGAACACAGTAGAAGTCTGGAAACAAGGGTGTCAGAAACAACTCTGTAGTCTGAAGACGTTTAAAAACTGTAAAAATACCAGCAGGTAGATGTAAGATGATATTTTAGATGATTTAAATACAGTAAAACCATTTTTATGGTCACATTTTGCAATGGAATAAAAACTATTTGCTTTTTAAGGAGGACATTTTGTACAATTTCTTTTCAGTCATTTTGTGTTTTATTGTTTGTAATTTAACAAACCGGAAAAATAACAGTTTAAAAAATATATTGGACATTTATTAATGATTAGATAAATAATTAATTGTTCATTTTCTCAATAAACAGTGACTGAAAAAGACTGAATACAACAACAACAGCAACAAAAAGTAAACAGGAGCATAAAACACAAGAAAACTGAAATGGAAAACAAAAGTAAACAGTGTTGGACAACAATAGAGTAAAAGTAGCTGAAAAACACTGAATGCAGCGACGAAAAGCAAAAACCGACAGAAACTAGAAACGACGTAAAACAGCAAAAAGAGACGTAGACAACAACATAAAGAGAAACTAAAAGCAAAAGTAAACGCGGTACCTCGGTGCTGTGGGTCGGACCTCAGTGGTAGGAGGATGTTGGTACTTCAGGGTTGTGGTACCTCAGTGGTGGTCCATTGGTGCTGTTGGGTACTGGTAACTCGTTCATGTGGGTACTGGTACCTTGTTGGTGTGGGTACTGGTATGTCATTGCTGTTGGTGCTGACACCTCGGAGCTGTTCTTGCCAGTACTTTAGGGTTGTGGTACCTCATTGGTGTGGGTACTGGTACCTTGGTGCTGTTGGGTACTGGTACCTCGTTGGTGTGGGTACTGGTACCTTGGTGCTGTTGGGTACTGGTACCTCGTTGGTGTGGGTACTGGTACCTTGGTGCTGTTGGGTACTGGTACCTCATTGGTGTGGGTACTGGTACCTTGGTGCTGTTGGGGACTGGTACCTCATTGGTGTGGGTACTGGTACCTTGGTGCTGTTGGTGCTGGTACCTCGGTGGTGGTTTTTACAGCCAAGTCTTGGGGAAACCCCAGGGTCACGATCTGGTACCTTGGTACTGTGGGTGGTATGACTTCAGTGGTGGTGGGTGTTAGTACTTTTTGGTGCTGGTACCTCACTGCTGTAGGTAGTGGTACCGCAGGACTATGGGTACTGGTACCTCAGTGCCAGTACCTTGGTTCTGGTGCTGGTACCTCAGTACTGTGGGTGGTATTACTTCAGTGGTGGTAGATGTTTGTACGTTTGGGTGCTGGTACCTCAGTACTGGTACTTTTTGGGTCGTGTTACCTCGATGCTGTGGGTTGTGGTCCTTCAGTACTGTGGGTGCTGGTACCTCAGTGCCAGTAGCTCAGTCCTGGTACCTTGGTTCTGTGGGTGGTGGTACCTTGGTACTGGTACTTTGGGACCATGGTACTTCGATGTTGTGGGTAGTGGTACCTCAGTCTTGGTGCCCTGATACTGTGGGTGGTGGTACTGCAGTACTGGTACCTTGGTTCTGTGAATAGGGGTGCTGGTACCTCGGTGGTGGTACCTTGGTCCTCTGGGTGCTAGTACTTCAGTCCTGGTACCTTGGTGCTGGTGGGTGGTGGTACTTCAGTTCTGGTACCTCTATGCAGTGGCTGGTGGTACTTTCGGGTGCTGGTACCTTGGTGCTGCTGGGTGGTGGTACTTCGGTTCTGGTACCTCTATGCAGTGGCTGGTGGTACTTTCGGGTGCTGGTACCTCGGTGCTGCTGGGTGGTGGTACTTCGGTTCTGTGTGGGGTTCTGCTGCCGGTTGCTGTGTGAGAAAGCAGCAGCTGTGCAGACAGAACCTCTCTGCTGTGGAGGTGAATCAGGGTCGGCTCTATAAATATTATCTCAGAACCGTTATTACCGTCTGATTTATGATCGGTGGAGCGGCTCAGATGGTTCTGGACTGTTGCTGTTGGGCCCGACGGCGGCGCTGATGGCTTACAAGGCCGACCGCTGACAAACGGACCCACGGAGCCGTGTTGTGTTAAAGGAAGGTGAAAGATCTGGTGGAGTGAAGAGCAGCAGGAGGCGAAGGAGCAGAACTGTGGCTTCGTTCTGGTTTTAGTCAAGCTTCATTTCACCAGCGGGCCCGACGGGTCCTGTGGTTCTGGAGGGTTCAGCAACAATGAGGGGAATCAGATGGATGTGAGCAGAGTGTTTCCTTATAGGGAGAGAAGGAGGAAGAGAAGCAGAAAACTGAAATCAAAGGTCCGTTTGTTTTAAGAATCCGTGTGAGGCGGTTAAAATAAGGCCCAACGATGAGGAGGTCAGTGACATGACAACAAGACGACAAAGAATTAGTACAAAGAGACACAAAATGAACCCAAAGACACACAAATGAACCATAAAGAGATTCACTAACCAGCCACAACACGACCACCGAGACACAAAATGACCACAGAGACATGGAGGGAAAACAGAGAGACTAAAAAATGACCACAAATCGATGCAAAGTGCCTACAGTTACACAAAACAACTGCAAAGACACACAAAACACTTTAGAGACATAAAAAACAGAAACTAAACGGCCACAGAGATGCAAAATGACAAAAAAAGCAATGCAAAGTGAGCAAAAACACACAAAATGACTGTAAAGAGACACACAATTACCACAAAAACATGCAAAGTGACAACAAATACACAAAATGTCCACAAAGACACATAAACTGTTGGAAAAATACACAAAAATAAAACACAAAATGACCTAAAAGATGCACAAAATCACCAAGAAATGACCACAAAAAGTCATAAAACTGCCATAAAAAGGCACAAAGTTAATAAGCAGAGATGAAGAATGACAAAAAAGCAATGCAAAGTACACAAAAACACACAAAANGTTCTGTGTGGGGTTCTGCTGCCGGTTGCTGTGTGAGAAAGCAGCAGCTGTGCAGACAGAACCTCTCTGCTGTGGAGGTGAATCAGGGTCGGCTCTATAAATATTATCTCAGAACCGTTATTACCGTCTGATTTATGATCGGTGGAGCGGCTCAGATGGTTCTGGACTGTTGCTGTTGGGCCCGACGGCGGCGCTGATGGCTTACAAGGCCGACCGCTGACAAACGGACCCACGGAGCCGTGTTGTGTTAAAGGAAGGTGAAAGATCTGGTGGAGTGAAGAGCAGCAGGAGGCGAAGGAGCAGAACTGCGGCTTCGTTCTGGTTTTATTCAAGCTTCATTTCACCAGCGGGCCCGACGGGTCCTGTGGTTCTGGAGGGTTCAGCAACAATGAGGGGAATCAGATGGATGTGAGCAGAGTGTTTCCTTATAGGGAGAGAAGGAGGAAGAGAAGCAGAAAACTGAAATCAAAGGTCCGTTTGTTTTAAGAATCCGTGTGAGGCGGTTAAAATAAGGCCCAACGATGAGGAGGTCAGTGACATGACAACAAGACGACAAAGAATTAGTACAAAGAGACACAAAATGAACCCAAAGACACACAAATGAACCATAAAGAGATTCACTAACCAGCCACAACACGACCACCGAGACACAAAATGACCACAGAGACATGGAGGGAAAACAGAGAGACTAAAAAATGACCACAAATCGATGCAAAGTGCCTACAGTTACACAAAACAACTGCAAAGACACACAAAACACTTTAGAGACATAAAAAACAGAAACTAAACGGCCACAGAGATGCAAAATGACAAAAAAAGCAATGCAAAGTGAGCAAAAACACACAAAATGACTGTAAAGAGACACACAATTACCACAAAAACATGCAAAGTGACAACAAATACACAAAATGTCCACAAAGACACATAAACTGTTGGAAAAATACACAAAAATAAAACACAAAATGACCTAAAAGATGCACAAAATCACCAAGAAATGACCACAAAAAGTCATAAAACTGCCATAAAAAGGCACAAAGTTAATAAGCAGAGATGAAGAATGACAAAAAAGCAATGCAAAGTACACAAAAACACACAAAATGACTGTAAACAGACACAACATTACCATAAAAACATGCAAAATAACAACAAATACACAAAATGACCTCAAAGATGCACAAAATTACCAAAAAATTACCACAAAAAGTCATAAAGTGACAAAGCAGAGATGAAGAATGACGACAAAAAGGCAAAATAAGTCCAAAGAGACGTTTTGTGGCTGAAAGCTGCTGCTGAAGATGAATTAAATTTGAATAAAACTCTGCGTTACTTTATAGTTTTGTGTTTGTATTTATCTCCTGGGACACGGTGAGATTAGGAGGAGGAGGAGGAGGAGGAGGAGGAGACGACACGGTGAGATAAGAAGAAAGAGGAGGAGGAGGAGATGAAGAGAGCAGATAACGTAGAATTAGTAGAGTGTCATTGATTAGCTGTAGAACAGAAGCTGCGCTCATTGATCGGCTCTCAGGAACAGTTTTACAGGATTTAGACTGAAAAAGGAGAACATGAAGAAGAAGACGGTGCCGAGAAAGAGGAGGAAGAAGAAGAAGAGGAGGGAGGCTGACAGCTGGACTTTTTCTGACGCTGATGTTCCCTCTTCAGGTTTAATCAGCTGCTGAGAGCAAAGCAGCTGATTGGTCAGTTTGGGGTTTGAAACGGGGGCGTGTCATTCGGTAACCAATCAGAAGCTGCGTCCAGACTTCTGTAGCTTCACTTGTTTAAGATGTAAATATTTAAGAATCAGCAGAAAAAACTACTAAAATCTGGCAGCGAGGGTTTAAAAAAGACTAAAAGACAGTTGAATTACAAAGTACAAATCTGTGACAATAACAGCAAATGTGTGTAAATTAAGAACACGTTTACCTGGTTTTAGTACAATTAAAATTAAAATAATGTAAACTTAGGGTTACACATTGTAAAAGGACAAATTTCTACCTGTCAAAGTACTGATTTATACATTTTGTTGATATTATTTATAGTTTTGGCCTGTTTTTACATTTTAAAAAGGCGTTGCAAAGTGATCACAAATACACAAACTGACCACAAAGAGGCACAAAATGAATATAAAGAGCCATAAAATGACCAAAAACAGGTGCAAAGTCACTACAATTACAAAAAATAACTGCAGCACCGTACAAAATGATAACAATAAGATGCAAAGTTACCAAAAAGCGTTGCAAAGTGACCACAAACACACAAAATTAACAGCAAAAGGACACAAAATGACCACAAAAATATGCAAAATGACCCCTTACAGGCCTAAGATGACCGCAGAGAGACACAAAATGACCAAAAAGTGTCGCAAAGTGACCACAAGCACACAAAATTAACAGCAAAAAGACAAAGGATGACCACAAAGAGATGCAAAATTACCCTAAAGAGACACAGAAGAACCCCAAAGACACAAAAAATGACCATAAAGAGATGAAAAATAAAGACAAAGCCACATAAAATGATCAAAAGCAGGTTCAAAGTCGCTACAATTACAAAAAATAAGTGCAGCAACACACAAAATGACGACAAAAAGATGTAAAATAACCACAAAGGGACTCAAAATAACAACAAACAGACACAAATTTATCATAGAGAGATGCAAAATGAAGATAAAGACCCATAAAATGACAAAAACAGGTGAAAAGTCACGACAATTACAATAAAAACAACTGCAGCAACACAAAATGACCACAACGAGATACAAACTGAGTACAAAGAGGCTCAAAATGACCAAAAAGAAATGCAGAGTACAGAGGAAATAAATGTCCTGATGTTGATTTGTTGCTCGTTTTATGTGTAACGTGAAATAAACTTGTGGATCAGGTCCGATCAGGTTGGTGTTAGGAGTCTGGTGTTAAGTCTCAGAAGGTGTGTGAGACAGAGGGAGTGTGTGAGGCGGAGTGTGTGTGTGAGGTGGAGGGAGTGTGTGAGGCGGAGGGAGTGTGTGAGGCGGAGGGAGTGTGTGAGGCGGAGGGAGTGTGTGAGGCGGAGTGTGTGTGTCGACGCCTCGCGGCTGCATGAGCGACTCTCTGATAAACAAACACACACTCGTCCGCGGCACGCCGGCCGAGCAGCCATTTACATGCCAGCGCTGGTTCAGAGCTGCAGCTAAGTGTTCTCAGCTGATAACCGAAACACATTCCTGTCTGCAGACACACACAGACACACACAGACACACACACACTGTGTGTAACCGGGTCAGGAGGTCAAAGTGTGTCGGTACATTCAGACTTCTTGGTGTCTCCCACTCAGTCAGCTGTTGGCTGAAGCTGAGCAGATCGCTCATCGACGGACGTCACTCAGAATAAACAGAACGTGTAAAGCTCACAGCTTCACAGCTTCAGACTGGAGCTGCAGCGAGTCCTTCCTGAAGTAGGATGTCTGATGATACTGTCATCTGATATCTGGGACCAGAAAACGAAGTTCTGGAAGAATAACTTCAATGGAGTTGAAGAAGGAAACATAAAATGACCACAAAGAGACTCAGAATGACAAAGATAAGAGAATAATAACCAAAGAGGGATGTAAGGTGACTCTAAAGAGGATCAAATGATTCCCAAGACCCACAACACAACTCAAAGGTAACACAAAAGTATCACACAGACTCATGACCACAAAGAGATGCTGAGTGGCTACAGATACACAAAACTATTACCAGGAGACACAAACTGACTCTGAAGAGGCACAAAATGAGCACAAACAGGCAAAAAGGTACCACTAGGTGCTTTAAAATGACCACAAAGAGACACAAAATGACATCAAATAAACACAATATGACAAGGAAAAGGAACAAAGAGTCCACAAAATGAACACAAAATGACCACAAAATGACCACTAAATGTTTGCCAAGACACAGAATGAATGTGCGTAAACACAAAATTATTCCAAAGAGACATAAAGTGATCACAAGGACACACAAAATGAAAACAAAGAGACACAACATGACACAAACGAGCATCAACTGACCACAAAGACACACAGAGTAACCATAGAAAGACACAAAAGGGCTCCAAATACACACAATATGACAAAAAAAGGAACAAAGGGACGACAAAATGACACAAGATGACACAAAATAACACAAAATGACACAAGATGACCACAAAGAGATGCAGAGTGGCTAAAAATAGAGTAAATGATTGCCAGGAGACACAAAGTGATCACAAAAATGACACAAAATGACTCAGAAGAGACACAAAGTGAACACAAACAGGCAAAAAGTGACCACCAAGTGGTTCAAAATGACCACAAAGAGACACAAAACGACAACACACGGACACAAAATGACCACAAAGAGACACAAAACGACAACAAACGGAAACAAAATGACCATAAATTCATACAGACTGATAAAATGAGCAACAACAGGTGCAAAGTCTCTCCAGTAACAGAAAAACTGCAGCAAGATGCAAAACAAACGCTTACAAAGACAAGACAGGAAATGACGTAAAGGAGACCAAACTGTCACAAAGCAGTTAGTGTTGGTCACCATGGCAACATGAGATCATTACAGTCCGTTATGACGACGGTGCTGAGTGTTTAGATTCCAGCTGTAACGCTGTGAAACACTGAACATCTGTAAAACAACAAACCACCGTTTAGATCGGTTCTGTTGGGTTCTGCTCTGTGCGGAGCGTCGATGAGAAGAAATCTTTGATGAGGCGTCTGATGATCAATCAGACGATCAGCTGACTGATCGGCACACCGCTCCGATAACGGATCAATTAGAACGGCCACCTTTTAATTTAAAATAAAATCTACCTGCACAGGTGAACATCTGCTGGTTTTCTGTGACACAAAAGTCAACTTTAGTTGTTTTTTGGTGCTGATTCAGTGATTTTCTGACTTTTTTTACTCTTTTTATTTTAAACTCTTCTTAACTAATACTGATAACAGAAATAACTGTTTGTTGCAGCCGCTAAAATGCAATATTACAACTTTAACGAGCCTTTTTTGTGCGTTAATTACATGAAACACAACAAACTAAACTTAAACAAGTGCAGATCTCTCTCTATGAGACGAACCGTGATGGTTTATGTTCGACTTCAGTGCTGCACATTTACATGATCTGCATCAAACACAGAACAGAACGTCAGGAGAACGTGTTTTATTGTGAAAGGAGCTGAAGAAGGAAACAGAAAACATCCACAAAGAAAAGACAGAAACCAAAACAAAAAGAGATGCAAAGTGACTCCAAAGACTAAATGATTCCCAAGACCCACAACACAACTCAAAGGTAACACAAAAGTATCACACAGACACAACATGACCACAAAGA
>NW_007578246.1:201822-240457 GCF_000690725.1 Stegastes partitus
ATAAAAATATACAAAATATAAAATTTTAGTTCAAACTGCCAATAAAAGAGGATCATTTATTGAAAGATGAACGATATCCCAAAGTCTTGGAGCTTTAAAACCTGTGACGGTGTTTGTGGTTGAATAGAGTTTGTCCTGGAGGTGGCGCTAGAGGAGAGGTCACCGGGTCAGTGACAGGAAGAGACATCAGTCTGTCAGAGGACCATCAGCACATTTACATCCGTTTGGTTTCTCAGTCTTAGAGGAAGCAGCAGCATAGAAAATCAGCTCCTGCGTCGTCTCCGTGGGTTTGTTGACTTCACCCTGAAAACCTATTTTTAGTCGTTGTGAGTCGTCCTGCAGCTGGAGGAGCGTCGAGGCTTTTAGTCGCGTCTAAATCAGCTTTGTGTAACGTTTAGCACCCAGAAGGACGAGAGGCCTGAAGATTAGTGGCACCCACTTGTTTAAAACTTTTCAAATCAACTCGACTTATTTCTTTCTCGTGCGGCCGCGAATCAGGAATCGTTCTCGTGCGATTAATCTCCTAAAATAAACAATTTCCTTTTGTTTCGCCGTAAATATTCCGACACAAGCTGCAGCGTTACAGCTCGTCACTAAAGTAAATACCGCCGAACGAAATATTGTTGAGCTGAAGCTTTGTGTATTTTCAGCCCCGCAGTGTGTTTAAAGGCTGCAGGTGTCGTAACATATCGTCTAAACACGGCAGATATCAGCGAGACTTTTTAAAGCGCCGCAGGTCGATTATTCAGATGGTTTGTGTACGTTTTCAGATGCGACACTTTGAAGAGGCCACACGTCTCCGTTTAAACATCTGTCTTCTCCTAAGTCATTGTTTTTACTTTTAAAATGAACCGTGATGATGTTTTATCCAAATATGAGCTTTGATATTGAAACAAAACACCATAAAAAACAAGTAGCTGCACTTTTTGGAAGAAATTACTTTAAAAACAGGTGATTTTTTTCAGCAAAAAAAAAAGCAAAAAAACCCCAAAAATCATGAATATTCGCAAACTTGTCTTCACTGCATCTTAACATAAAGTTACTGTTATTATATATTATATATTATTATATATTATATATTACATTTAAACCAACAGCTTTCAGCCGAACACTAAGACTGGAGCTTTTAATTGATCTTAACAAGTTTAATTAATAAGGCTGCAGCCATATGGTTTTATCTGATAAGTAAATCTAATATAAATGTTATGATTAAAGCCTACTAATAAAACATATTTACATGGCTAAGTTAAATATTACATTCAAGACCCTACACTATTATTAATTATCCTGTCCAACTGTTTTCATTATAATTATCAGTAAGATCCTTGAAAATCATTAAAAAAAAATACAAAACCAGCCCGATTAACTTAAATGTAAAGTTTTAGAACCTACATAATTATATCCTCTATCAAATTACTTGAGTAATTTAAATTATAAGGTGGTTTTCAGGTGGTTTATACTTGATAATAGAAAAAAAAAAGAATAAAAAAACAGTGTTTGATATTAATTTTCTTGATTTTTTTGGCCCTACCACCTAAAGACACTGAAAATAGAAATTAATATTAAATATTCAACATTTTGTTTTATTAAATGTTTTGTCAATTTATTTATTTATTTGAAATCTGAATAATGAGAGAATTTTTTGAAAACGTTTTTTAAAGTTGACATTCACCAAGACGATCCATCCATCCATCATCTATAATCAATGTAAAGGTTGGTGTTGTGGCAAAAAGTCGGTCGCTTTTGCTCATTTTCCAACTAAAATGTCCAACAGCTGATGGTTCCCGCCTCTCAAATGTGAAGCGATTTAAAGATGCTGCCGTCTTTGGACGATGTGCTTTTTTTTCCTCCATTTTTCTACAGATCAGAAAATAAATGAAGAATCTTAATCTAATTCTACAGTCTTATCTTCTGTAGAGCTCATCACGTTGCTCTCAGACCAGGCCCAGCAGCTCTCTGGACATGTACTGCTTCTAATCCTGACACTGTGTGTGTTTCAGATCTACGACGCAGAGGGGACGTTACAGCACTTTATCGACGGTAATGATCCCAGCAAGTCCAGCTGGATGCGCTACATCCGCTGTGCCAGACACTGCGGCGAGCAGAACATGATGGTTGTACAGTACAGGTAAGAACCGGGCCTTGTTGCAGTCCTTGGTGCTGGACTGGCTGTCTCAGCAGATGTGAGACAGAAAACAGAAGATAAATGACCGAGCGTTTGTGGAAACAGCCGGTCCACTGCTTCCTGTCCGCTGATGCTGATTTACAAACATCTACTCTGAAATATTTTTATTGTTTTTTTGCATCAAGCACAACTTTTAGGCGTCTTATAAGTAATGACCTCGAGCGTTTTCTTAGAGGTCTTTGGGGGAGAGAAAGCTCAGAAATGTCTTTTGTGAGACGGAAGAAAACAAAAACAGTTGAATTACTTTGATTGTGTATTTTACAGTAATATAAAAGTCAACCTGTCAGCACCGTGTTCATGTGTTGACAGTGTAAATATTTACCTGTTTACATTTTAAATCTGTTTCCTGCTCGTCTCCTCTCTGCTCTGTCTAAGCTTTGTCTTGTGACCGCCGGCCACAGCAGAGTCCGCTGTCGTTTATGTTGAATCTTTTCTGTTTTCTACGATTCGTGCAGTTTATTGGAGTGACTTCCATGAACTATCCAGACTTTAAGCTCTTTTTTTAGGGATATTTTTCCTGATAAACTTGAAGCCAAACGTGACACAGACCATAGAAACGCTTGAAACTCATTTATATCATTTCACTTTTAAAGCGTTTAGCTCTGAGGAGTGTAGCTGTGTGGACTGTTTTGAGTTTTGGTGGTTTAGAGCTTGTGTAGCCAACGTTTTTTAAGGTGAGGTGGAAACGTTAACTCCTGATGTGTTGGCGTTTGTGATCGACACCTCAGACTTGTTTGTCGGTATTAAAATCAAGCCTGTTTGATGGAACACTGGTCTGAGGTGGTCTGCAGGTGCTTTGGTTGTGACCGTGGTTTGTTCTGACTTGGCTGTCTGATGGCGTTTGTAGGACTTACAGAGCTTGAGGAACAATATTGTCTAATATCTCCAACATGCTTTCCTCCCTTGTTGTCTTTTTATGTTGCTGTCACACTCGTTTATTCCCTCTGTGTGTTTCATGTCGTGTTGTTTTACTGCATAATGTGTCTGGAATCGTTAGAAACGAGCATTTAAACTAATTGTCCTTCATGTTGTACTACATGATCTAATTTCCCCTTTTTTGTTGTTGATTTTCCACTCACCTGATTGAATTCCTGTCATTTTTCATCAGACTTCCACGGCTGATACCTTGTGTAGGCTCATGTAGAGCAGCTCGTTAGCTTAATTAAAATCCAGCGTTGGCCTAACGACAGACCAATGACATCATGAGCAGCGGCTTGTTTAGGGGCGTTAGCTTGAATCTGAAGAGTTGGAGTTTCTGTGTGATGAACACAGTGGATTTCCCATCAAGGCAAATCAAAAACCAGTTCAGCTCGTCTGCAGCAGGATGCAGCCGCTCTCACGTGTGATAATAAAACAGTATGACGACACAAACACATTACGGTAATTATAGTACTTTTATGGTGTCATTTGCTAAACGTGTCCAGGCTAGTTTGGATAAACAAAACAACTCAGATACCGGAGAGATGCAGCGAAGAAACGACCGCTTCAGAAGACGGTAAAAGAGTTTAGTGGGGCGCAATGACGAGTCTGTCCCAATGCATGCTGGTACAGATTTATTTAGCTGAACGTCATGATGCATGTTCACCCCGATACAGGATACAAACTGCCCCTGGAGCTGGAAGAGCCTCCTCTGGGATCAGATCTGGAGGCTGAAGCAGGGAGTTGAAGTCAAATTAAATCACCCTTATTTATACAACACATTAAAAAACAGAATCTAGTCCTTCAAATGGTTTAAGTTACAGTCTGTAAGTAGCTCATCACTCATATGGGGCTACCTGTCATGTCAGAAAACACGTTTTTCTGATGCTAAAGCTCGTTATCGACGGCAGAACCAGAGCTGATGCTGTCATTTGTTTTGTGAGTTGCTGGTCTCAGTAAAGCCAGGTTTAAAAAAAAGTAAATGTTGGCATGTATTATATTTATCTGCTTATTCATTTTTCTATACGAAGAAATTCCTTTATATGCGTAATGGCTTTAGTTAATTTTATAGGATGTTTGTACATTTTGTAGATGTTATATTTAAAAAAGAGACACACAAGTTATAGATCAAGTCAAAGTGTTTATCAGTTTTTTTTCAAGTAAAAGAAAACAGTAAAAAAAATTCAAATTTATAAAAAATGTGTTGTTTCTAATGTCACAGTTTATATATCAAATAATTAAAAATAATGTAGTAATTACAGTATTTTTTGTTACCGTATTTAATTCAGCAAAACTATAGATTTCCTCTGTTTTGTTCAAATACTGATCATAATGTCACAGAAAAACGTTTTAGTTCACGTGTTTAGAAACAAACAGAAAACGTCCACAATAGTAGTTTGGTTCTTTACAATCTACAGCAGCTTAAAACAAGCAGAACATTACACAGCTTCACTGTATTTAAATCAGCTTGTTTTGCTGTTATTTCCACCATTTGTTCACTTTTTGAACAGTCTTCTTTCTTGCGGCTCTCCTGCTGCCAGATTCGTTGTTTCTGGACCTTCTACCTCCACCCTGTGAGTCGATATGAAACCAGAGGCCGTCTCCAGGCTGAAACTTGTTGTGACTCATAAAACGCTGCAGGCTTTTCCTGCCGTGGCTTTCGTCACGTGCTCCTGAATCCAGCTGTTTATTTCCTCCTCGTGAGCTCTCTGCAGTTCATCGACTTGAGAAGCGTCTTTCAGCTCTTTCATTTCTTCTTCTTGCCGTTTCTTCAGCTGGTCAAAGTCCTTCTGAAAGGCCTTGTTTGCGTTCAGGCGTCTGATCATGAGCTGCCGTTGCTTCGTGTCCTCCGCCTTCTCCTCACTGTACTTGTGTCTAAAGTCGTTGAACTCCTCGGCTTGCTTTCTGGCCTCCTCTTCGTTTCTCGTCTTCATCATCTCCACTTCTTCCTGTAAGCCCTTCCATTCCTGTTCCTCCTGCTCCTTCCTCATTCGATCCTCTTCCAGCCTTCGGTGCTCAAACTCGCTTCTCTCCGCCTCGTATTCCTCTCTGAGCCTCTTCAGTCGAGCTTTCTCCTCCTCCTGACTCTTCTGGTCCTCTTTCGGTTTCTTCCAAACCCTTTTCTTGCTCTCCTCCTCTTTCTTGAGGCGTTCCTCCTTTTCCTTCAGCGCGTTCTCGGTTTTCACTCTTTCTTGTTCCATCGCTTGCTTCTTCTCCTGCATTCTTTGCTCGTGTAGTCTTTCGAGGTCCTTCCTCTCTTTCTGCATCTCTTCTTCTTTGGCCTTCAGGATCCTCTGCATTTCCTTCTGTATGGCTGCCTCGGCCTCTCTGAACATCTCTGAGGTGTAGTAGCGGCCACCGTTGCTCCTCAGCATTGACTCCACTTTGTGTAGCAGCTGGCTAACTTGAGAGCGGTTCTCCTGATCGCTGTTGTTGAAGACGTGGTATCGTCCTCCACATTCGTTGGTCAGGTTATTGATGAAGCCGTCGCTGTTTTCTTCAACGTAACTCTCGATTGTTTGATCTTGGAGTTCGTCTCCTCTGGTGAAGATGAGCATGATGAAGTCTTCTGACTTCTTGCCAAAAAACTCCCTGATCATCTCCACGGTGTCTTCGTCCTCTTTGGTAAAGCGTCCGATCTGCACCACCAGCAGGAAGACGTGAGGACCAGGAGCCAGCAGGCTGATGCATCTCACCAGCTCCTGCTTGACCTCGTCGTTGGACAGAGCCGTGTCGAACAAGCCGGGCGTGTCCACCACAGTGACGGGACGCCCGTCCATCTCTGCTTCTGCTTTCTCGCAAAACCTGGTCACTGACTTCATGCTGACTTTAGACAGAAAACACTCTCTCCCCAAGATCGTGTTTGCCGTGGCGCTCTTTCCACAGCCGGTCTTCCCGATCAGCACCATCCTGAGGCGATCTGGACTCTGCTTTTGGGTCTTCCCAGGCTGGGCCGTCATTTCCTTTGTGAAGCCTCCGGATGCTGCTGCTTGTGTCTTTTCTACGACGTCCAGTAACTGAGGGATCTGTTGTCTGTCGTTGATGTTGAGGAAGACGTATCGGCCGTTACAGCTCTCGCAGAGCTCCTGGATTTCTCTGCAAGTTTGTACAAAGTTCACCACATCTGGACCTGTAGGATCCGACTCCACCGTAAAAAGAACCACGGTGAAGTCGTTGACCTGAGAGCCGAGTGTGTTCCTGATGGTCTCAAGCTCTGCTCTGTCTTCATCTGTGGGAGGCTCTAGAGGTAGGACCAGGATGAAGGCGTGGACGCCCTCAGGATCACAGAGGGAGATACACCTGAAGGATTCCTCCATCACTGCCTCCTGAGGTTTTCCATACAAGGCAGGCAGCTCCAGCAGGGAAACCCGACGTCCACACACCTCTCCCTGGGCTTTAACACACTCTGATGAGTCGGACCTTCCTTCTCCAAGAATGGCCTCAGCTGCAGAAGCTTTCCCGGCTCCAGACCTCCCACACAGCACCAGGTTCAGAGGAGGTTTGGTTACCGTGCACTCCATTGCTTCCATGTGATCCGACCCGGCCGTAAAAGTCAGATGCCCTCCCCCGTTGTCGCTCACTATCTTATCCATCTTTTCCATCAGCGCTTCAAGCTCACGCTCAGGAAAGTCTTTTTTGTCAAAGTCGATCTTGTGCTGCCTCTGTCTGCACTCCTGGACGATTTGATCCATCGTCAGATTGTCTCCCTTGTCCTCATGTGTTACGATGACCATCGCATGTCTGAAAGCGTCTGCGCCAAAAAAGCTGAGCGCAGACTTCAGCTTCTGTCCGTCCTGTTCTGTGAAGTCCGAAGGCTTCACCAGCAGCAGCAGGACGTTCGGTCCAGGAGGACAAGCAGCAGCGCACGTCTGCATCTCATGTCTGACTTTATCTAGCGACAGACCGAAGACGTCTGCCGTCTTCACCACAGTTATGGGTGTTTTCCTCCACTCGCCGTGGGCCGTAGACTTCTTGGACACTTTCAGGAGCTTGAAGTCCTTCTTCCCAGTGATGAAGTTGCTCAGGGTCGTCTTCTTACTTTGACTCTTTCCGAAAGTCACAATTCTGAGTTCAGACGCTGCAGAAAAACACAAATAACATGAATAAATGTGACTGTAGCTCCTCATATTATTAGGATTTGTTTTTAATGTGAGGCATTCATCTGGTGAAGCTATAAAAGGGAAGCTCTTGTTTTTATACCTGATAACAAACAGAGTGTGTTTCAGCTGATCTGACTTTATCTTCATTGAGTCCAACTGGCTGTTTCGTCAGATAAAGTTTTGACGGAAAAAGATGCAACAATAATCAGTTATTGTCTATTTTTAGAATAAATATTACTGTTTCTTTCTTTTAGCCGTTATTATAGTTGACAGTAGAGAGACTGACAGGAAACATGGGAGGAGAACGGAGGAAGGACCTGCAGGAAATGGTCACGGGCTGGACTCAAACCCACGACCTGCATCAGGGACCCCCTGTTCATGGGTCGACCGCCCAACCTGTTGCGCTGTCCCAGGGTTGTGCATAACAGAATAACGGCCTGGTACGCTGCTGCCTGAAAAAGTCACGCTGATACGCTGTTTTCGAGGGTACGTAACGGGAAAATATCGAACAAGCACTGATGGAGTTTCACTCCCGTCACAGCTGCTAACGCTGCTATTTGCTAGCGTATTCACTGCTAACCATTAGCAGCATTTGCTAACACCTCCGGGTCGATGACGACGACGATAAAACGCCTCAAATCATAATAACAAATGTCTTTAATATCACGACATAACAGCTACGCCACGGTTGTCATGTGTTGTTTCTGGCTTCAGTCATTGGTCGACTGCAGCTCTGACAGAAGGTCAAATTATTTCAAAAACAAAAGACGGATGAAACTCACCTTGTGCTGCCATAGTTTCACCAAACCAGAGAGTTCAGCTGCAGAAACTGTTGCTGCCTGCTGGAGCTAATGAAAGAAAAGAGAAGCTAAATGATAGCAGTGAAACACAGGAAGGAACGACTGCTGTGGATAACCCAGATGTTGCTATAATACAACTTTGAGTTTAATGACATTAGTATTTTTTTGTTATTTGAAAAGTGGAATTTGTTGCCCAAGTCCTTCCAGGTTACGGGTTATTTTCTTCCTGTGAAACCCCAAAAGTCCAGAAAGTGTTTTGGATTTGTTTTATCTAAGATGAGGCTCAGAGTTGTTCTCAGTTTTTATTTTTATCTGCATTTGACAGTGAGCATGATCACTCCTCGTACAGTGACACCATTACGTCTGTGTTCTCCTATTTGACAGAAATTTCCCCATTTTCCTGTTTTTTTTCCCGACCGTTTGATAAACAGAAGTTTATATTACACTGAATTAAACAGCAGTGACCAAAACTGGCCTAAAACAATCTTTTTGTTGTTGTTGTGCTGTTGGCGACGCCTAAAACCTCTAAAGTCTGCCTTTACTTACACATGATACGACCTTTAGAGTTCCTGAGAGCAGCTAAATGTAATTCACAGACAGTTTAATTCAGGTCTTCCTCACCTGTCGCTCCACCTGTTTCCCACTACGACGGGTCAAAGCAGGAAGAGCAGCAGGTGGAGTACCGATGAAAGGAGTTCACTGAAACATATCCGTGTGTTTTAGTGGTTGTCAATAAAACTTAGACGGTAAAAGGCTTCAGCATGAGTAGATATGTGTATTTAATTCCCAGATTAAGACCAACGATCACACCTGAACAACCTAAACAGGCTGAACTCGTCGTGTAACTTGTTCCGTCGTACTTCTGGTCACAGCCTGAGACAACAACACCTCTGATACGACTGAAGCAGTAAGAACACATGGATCTGTGCGTTTTTAGACATTCGTTCAGAGAGTACTCACCAGGTGAAGTCCTCATGGCATCGCTCCTCCGTAGAACTTATTATTGAGAGCAGAAACTCACACAGAGATCTGATTAGGAGGAGTTGGAGGCGGGGCTTAGTGCTGGTATGACGGCGATGAAGCGGCTCGTCGTCGCTCAGACAATAGTTGTCAAACAGCCAAGTGCAGCAGCCTCGTGGAGAGACGCTGTCAGCTTTGGCTTCTTCCTGTGTTCATCTTTTCTCCTCCTTCAATCCCTCCACAGTTTACGTCGGTTTTATCAAAGCTGTCGTCTTTCGTGTCGCTACAGTCGCACACAAACACAAACATGCTGTTTCTTGCACACTTTGTACACTTTAGCCGTTTGAGCACTCACTTAAAAACACATGAATAATCCAGCCGGTTGTTTCAAACTGATGTTTTAATATAAAAGCTGTAAGCGGGCCAAGCTGTCGTTAGCAAACCGGTAGAACTTGTCCCCGGTACTGTGGCTTTTCACTCACACACCACAAAGAGTCACTGTGATCAGACCTGCAGGCTGTCGGGTACGTCGACAGAAAACGTCTTTAAAACTTTGTTGTTCTGCGCCGGCTGCATCGTCACCAGATGTTGTGAAGCATCGATCATTTTAGTTTAACTTATAAAAAAACCTCACAGACGAGACGTCTGTCGCCTTGCTGCACCTACAAGTCTTGAATAAGTCCTTGAAGTTTTTCTGGCTGCTGCGTCCGAGTGCTTCTGATTTAACGTCGTGTCTGACTTCACGGTGGGGTAGAAGTAAAAGGTTTTTGATGATTTTTTTCTGCCCCACTGACCTAAATCTCATCATCTATGCTGTTACTGGTCATGCTGCACTCTTTTGACAATCTGTATAAATATAAATATATCTGCACTCTCACTATTCTTGTCAAATATTATGGTTCTTATTTAAATTTAACTTTAATTCTTCACTCCATGACATTTTTTTGCTTCTGCGTTGCACCATTACAGTTACTTTTATTTGTAGTTACTTTTATTTTACTCTATATTTATTGTTGTTTTATTGTGTAAACTCTACCTGGCAATAAATCTGGTTCTGGTTCTAAATACACAAACATGATATATTTAACATTGCTGCTCGTCATCTTTGGTGAGCTTGTTGTTTAGGCCCAAAGAATCAACCTCTACTTCCACTATTTCATTTAATTTCATCTTTATATATGGAGGGTTTTTATATATATATATCGTTATTTTGCACTGAAAGGCTGCACCTTACTTCTCGTTGCACTGAATCTGAATGTGTTGCAGTCAGAACCACAAGTTTCTGCAGCTAAATGCTTCAATAACTCATAACCTTCATACCAACTGGTTTGTCGTCTCCTGTGTCCGGTTATGTCACAGTCAATAAATAGTTGGATCTTTTCCATCTGTGTGCATTTCTAAAGTTCTTGATGTGTTTACAAGAATGTATTTGCAGGCTGTGCAGAGCAGAAAGAGAGACATAGAAGGTGGTTTAATTATGAATAAAGTGAACAGACAGCGTCACTGAAGTTGGGAATAAATATGTATATTTCTCGCTAAACCAAAATTAAATTGTGAATAATTTATGTTGCCTCATCAGTGTACGTTTCACGTTAGCTGTAAAATCTCAGTTTAAAGTTTAAATAAAAAAGGGAACTGTTCGGTAAAAGTTTTAATTTAATCAACATGAGATAAAAACAACATTTAAATGACAATAAAAACAGCAGCTGGTAAGAAGTTTCCTCACAACCCAGCTATCGGTGACAGAAGCAGTTATTAGCTCTAAATGTTGTTAAACACGTTGAATCACAGATAATATCACAGAAAAAAAATATTCATTTACATGTTAACTGTAAAAAAACTAAACAAAACAAAACAAAAACAAAACAGGACAAAACTGTAAATGCACACGTCCAAAATCTGTTTTCTGTTCTTTTACACTATTTACTGTATTTAAATCAGCAACAACTATATTCATTAACTGTAAAAACAGAAAGATTGTAAATAACGTCCACATCAGTACAAATAGTCGTTTTTTTCTTCTCCTCCATGTCAGAGGTTCTTAAACTTATTGAGCCACGACCCCCAAGATAGATAGGTTTGAATTTTTATCTCACGAGTAATAACTTTTACACATTAATGCGTTCAGAATGAATGTGTTATTAACCCCTTTACATTAATACGTCGATTTTCTTTTGAATGAATGAATGAATTTAATTTATTTTGAACAAATGAAAGAGAAATAAAATCTAAAAACAAAAGAAAATCATTTTTAAAAGAGCAAAAAAAGAATAACAACATCACATAATCAAATCATAACTTAACAAGTCTGACAAAGGGGTGTGAAGAAGTTATTCTGACAGCATTAATACGAATTTATTTAGTAAATGTTGGCTTAATTTTATTTTATTTTTGTTTGACAATGATCTGGCGACCCCCTGAAATGATCTTGGTTTTACTGTGATTAAAGCAGCTCCAAGCATTTCACACACACACGCTGTTATTTTCACAGTTTATCAAACAGTTTCAGAACGTTGTTTATTCGTCACACCTCGGTTCAGCTGTACTTAGAGATCCTGACATGAGGATCGCTGCCACATGAACCCCTCATGAGATGCTGCACTTCTTGTCGCTCTCGGCCTTCCTCACGCGTTCGTCTATCCAGATGTTTATCTCCTCCTGATGCGTCTTCTTCAGCTCGTCCAGCTCCTGGTTCAGCTGCTCCTCGCTGTGGATGTAGTGCGACTGTCTGAGCTCGTTCCTCTGCTCTTCGTGCTTCTTCAGGAGCTCGTCAAAGTCCCTCCGGTTTGCTTTCTTTTTGTTCAGCTGCTGCAGCATGTAGTCATTTTGCAGCTGCTGCCGCTTCTTCATCTCCTCTATTTCCTGTTGATGCTTTTCCTTCTCAGCGGACGAGTCCAGAGTGAACCTCTTTCTGAACTCGTTGCACTCTTCAGCTAGCCTCCTGGCGTGCTCTTCGTTCTTCCTCCGTATTTCCTCCATTTCCTTCCTGTGTTTTTCCTCGACTTCTCTCAGCTCTCTTTCCTCTCCTTCTCTTCTGATTCGCTCGTCTTCTCGTCTTTTGACCTCGTTTATCTCCCTCTCGTACTCTTCGCGGAGCTTTTCCAGTTGCCTCTCCGCCTCCTCTTGCCTCCGTTGGTCCTCCAGGCGGCGTTTCTGCCACCACTCCCGTTGTTCCTGCTCCCAAACCTCCCGTTCCTTCCTCATCAGCTCCCTGTTCTTCGTCAACAGCGTCCTCTGAGCTGGTACTCGTTTCTCCGATACTATTTTTTTCTTCAGAGTTTCGTCTCGTTGCTTCCACTGCTGCTGTTGAACCTCCTCCTGCCTCTTCCTGTCCACTTCCTCTTTTTCTCTCTGCTCTCGTTCCCTCCTGATCCTCTCCTCGGCCTTTTTAATGCGCTCGCCCGTCTCCTTCGCTTGCTTCTCTCTCTGTGCGGTTTCTGTTTCGTACGTGGCTATCAGCGCAGTAGTTTTTGTCTTTTTTGTTTGCATTTCTTCTTCATGTTTCCTCTGAAGGTCCTTTTGCTCTCTGTCGATCTTTCTTTCTGTCTCTACCTTGTGGTTCTCTATTTCCTTCTCTATGGCTGCCTCGGCCTCCTTGAACATCTCGGAGGTGTAGTAGCGGCTGCCGCTTTTTCTCATCATTGCCTCCACCTTCTTTAGCAGCTGGCTGACTTGAGAGCGATCCTTCCGTTCGTTGTTGTTGAAGACGTGGTATCGCCGTCCACACTCCGCGATCAGCTGTCCAACAAAGCCATCGCTGCCGTCTTTTATGTAGCTCTCAAATGTTTGATCTTGGAGTTCGTCTCCTCTGGTGAATATGAGCATGATGAAGTCTTCTGCCTTCTTGCCAAAAAACTCCCTGATCATCTCCACGGTTTCTTTTTCCTCTTTGGTAAAGCGTCCGATCTGCAGCACCAGCAGGAAGACGTGAGGACCAGGAGCCAGCAGGCTGATGCATCTCACCAGCTCCTGTTTGACCTCGTCGTTGGACAGAGCCGTGTCGAACAAGCCGGGCGTGTCCACCACAGTGACGGGCCGCCCGTCCATCTCTCCTGTTTCTTTCTGGCAAACTACAGTCACTGACTTTAGACAAGCTTTAGATTCAAAGCGTTTCTCGCCCCCCAAAATCGTGTTTGCCGTGGCGCTCTTCCCACAGCCGGTCTTCCCGATCAGCACCATCCTGATTGGCTCTTTGGTCCGCACCGTCTTCTGGTGCAATACGACCCGATGTTGAATATTGTCAAACTTTAAGAAAGACTCGTGTCTTGTAATTGGCTTGCTCTGACGTTTGGTGAACACCGGACGTTTGGGAAACATATCTTCTGTGAAGCTTCTGGATCCCCCAGCACTCATTGTTTCCACAGCATGCAGCACCTCAGAGACCTGGTCCTTGTCCTTGATGTTGAAGACAACATGTCGTTCACAAAGGCTCTGTAAGAACCCTTGGATGTCTCTGTCTTCCACAACCTTCACCAACTCTGGAACGTTAGGATTCGCCTTCACAATCAACAGAACGATGGTAAAGTCGTTGGCTTTGGACCCAAAAGTGTTCTGGATGGTCTCCAGCTCCGTCTTGTCTTCGTTTCTGAGAGAATCCAGAAACAGGACCAGCATGAAGGCATGGACGCCCTCCGGTTCACAGAGCGAGACACACCTGAGGGATTCCTTCATTGCTGTCTCTTTGGGTTTTCCATACAAGGCAGGCAGCTCCAGCAGGGAAACCCGACGTCCACACACCTCCCCCTGGACTTTAACACACTCTGATGAGTCGGCAGGTGGACCAGACCTTCTTTGTCCCAGAATGGCGTGAGCCACCGAGGTCTTCAAGGCTCCATGTCTCCCACACAGCACCAGGTTTAGAGGGGGTTTTGGTTTTGCAGGTTCTGCAGGTTCTGGCAGCTTCATGGGGACAGCCTCTTCATTAAATGCTAAATACCCGCCCCTGTTGTAACTCACGATGTTCTCCATCTGAGTCATTAATTCATCAAGATCATGGTGAGAAAAATCTCTTCCCCCAAAGTTGACTCTGAGCAGCCGCTGTCCACAGTCTCTGGTGAGCTGGTTCACGGAGGAGTTCCTTCCTCTGTCGTCGTGTGCCGTGATGACCATGGAGCATTCAAAGACTTCCTGTCCAAAGCAGCTCAGGATCAAGTTCAGCGTTTGTCTGTCCTGCTCAGTGAAGTCAGACGGATTTACGATGAGCAGCAGGACGTTGGGTCCAGGAGGACAGCGAGCGACGCACGTCTTCATCTCGTGTTTCAGTTTTTCTGGAGGTAACTTGAAGACGTCTGCCGTCTTCACCAGCATGTACGAGTTTCTCTTCCACTTCCCATGAATATGGGCAAACTGCTTGTTGGTTCTTGGAAAAGAACCGGCTTTCCTTCCCGTGATGAAGTCGGTCAGTGTCGTCTTTTCATCGGAGCTTTTTCCAATTATCACAATCCTGAGTTCAGGTGCTGCCGAGCGATGAGACAAAACAGAAGCATTACGCATTTCAACTGGAGGAGTTTGTTCTCTCTGTTACTGGTATCTACATGTCATATCAAATCATTTTGACCAGAATAACACACGGTTCCAACATTTTCTGCAGGGTATGAGAACGTTTTCACCGCTGCAGAGGATATTTTAGTCGGTGCCACAATGACAAGACGTATTTGGACCAGTTTAGTTAACGAGGGGATTGATTCACTCGTTCATGATTCTGTTTATCAAACGGTTTGAAAAACCAGGAAAATGCAGAGATTTCTGCCAGATACGGGAACAAAGAGTCAAAAAGTGTAAGCTTTGATATTGAACCGTTTGTCTTCAATCCAGAAACTTCTGTCACAACGTAGAAGATCAGTCCGTATGAATCAGAGTCGTTTTATTGGTGCAGGTCGGTCTGTTTGAAGCTGCCTGTTGCTGCAGGAACAAGGTTTGGTTTTGTCTCAGAGCTGATGACAGGAATGACTCACCGCATTCAGATTGTAAAAGTCCTCTTAATTTAGTGTTAAAATATTGATTAACGCCTTCATGCATATTTCAGATTTACTGAAGTTCGACATGTTTGCAGGATCGTCTACGTCGTGACAGATTTTTGGTTTCACTGATCTTGTCTCCCTGTTTTTTTGTTTAAGGAAACATTCATTCTGGCGTTCCCGTTAAACACAAGCAGCTCCTTTTAAATTTTCCAACTAAACCAGTTTGCACACTGCTGGAAACTAGTTTCGTAATCATAAATGCCTGTATTTCCATGTTGCTCTCCAGTTTTTACAGCTAGCTTAATGCTATGTGCTAACCATTGCAAGTACGTATTCAGGTTTACCTTCGTGTTAAATGTCACCTGACTTCACGCCTCCTTTTTTTCAGGAAGTGTTTTAATACATAACAAAACTAAAAACCATATAAACGGTGGTAGTTTGGCACCGTGTCGTGGTATTATGACGACTAACGGTCCCCCTCCCACTAACGAGTTCAACCCTTGGACACAGACGTGAATGAGCTCAAAAACATAAAGTCATGATGCGTGACAGGAAGTTTTACCGGATACTGACGTCGCCATCCTGTGCCGGAGGAATCTCCTCACGCAGACGCTGGAGTCGGTGCCTGCTGGTGTGGAAACATGAGGAATAATGATCAAAACTAGTTTAGATTAAAAAATAAATAAATAAATACTACTATTAAATGACAGTATTTTGCAGAAACAGTGTTTTTCAGCACAAAGTGGATCATTAAAGCATCTGACATTAGAGTCACTTGAGGAGTCAACTGTTCAAGATATATTTAATCCTGTTTTATTCATTTAAAATACTCAGTGTGTTCGACGCCTTCAGTGATGTTGATGTAAACAAGTTTTTGCAGCACGACTTGTTTGTGTGAAATGACTTGTACGAGTCAAGTGACTGTTATTTATGCACCGCATTTGAAGCCAAATATGTTGTTTTACAATAGAGAAAAAGGATAAACTCACCCAACAAGTTTAAATATTAATTATAAGAACATATTAATTATTATATAAATGCACTCAGCTTGTGTTCACTGTGTCTCTGCTGTTTACATGACCATGAAATCACTCGACTTTAAAGTGCTGTAGATGTACTAGATGTTGAAAAAATTAAAATAAGGCTTGAGCTTGATCAGTAAACTTTAAATATGGGGGTGTTATTGGAGCTGAACTATCTGTAAATGTGTGACGAGGTGTGTGTCTGTAGAGATCCGTCGATGCGTACAAAGATGTTAATCGGTGTGAGTGTTTGGCTACAAGTGCTGGAAATGCAGACAGATCACCAGTTAGCGGTCCAGCGGGCCTCACTGTTGTCTGTCCGTCTACACAGGACTTCTGCTGCACTTCTGCCGTGACAGATTCATATCAGGGTTTCTTTGCCCTGAACTCAGACTCACAGGCTCGTTCATTCCAGCACCTGTAGCCAAATACTTTTCATCTTTTAATATCTTTGTACACATTCACAGATCTCACTGCAGACACACAGATTGAGACACAACTCTCCAGACACATTCACAGATAGTTTAGCTCCAATAAAACCCTCATATTGAAGTAACTTAACTTTTAAACACAGAAAATGTCGTCTTTCTCTTCTCATGCTTCAGGTCCAGTTAAACGTCTGCTTTCTCTCTGGCTGCTAACCTTCATTTCTTTTCACTTACCTGAGGCAGGTGTGTCTTTTATTCCAAAGCGATCATAGTCTCGTAGCAAACTGTGAAATATTCTGTCTCCAGGCGTGAGCTGTGGATTAGCGACGAGCTGCTCTGATTAATTAAGTCACAGCCGTGGACCACATAAAGACCTGCTCTGGTCGTTTTAACCCTCGGTTAGCTGCTGGTTAAGTCCACTCACCGGATGAGTCTGGTAGTGTTTCTCAAATCAGGTTGCAGTCATCCCTGATAATCGTTGCTATGAGGACTATGAGTGGGCGGGGCTTAAGGACTGACGAACTGCCAGGTTGATGCCAAGTTCTATAAAACGCTGTCGTTAAAGTATGACAACAATGAAGCTTCCTGGTCGCTGTTTGGCTGCTCATGACTTGACATTTTAGACGCTGCTGTTACCTAACAGTGTGTGTTCTTGTTTGTTTCTGGTTGCCATCCTTTCCTCTCCCCTTCACCCTCAACCCGACTGGTCCAGGCAGATGTTCGGCCTCCATGAACCTGCTTCTGATGTTCTTCTGTTTAAAGCCAGTTTTCTTCTCCACTGTCCGTTGGGTTTTCTGTGTGTTGTATTGTCGGGTCAAGTTAGTCTGATTACTTTGTGTAAGGATTCTAGGATTCTAGGAACTTTATTTGTCTCACATTCACATGTTTGAAATTAGTGCTCAGGTCCCTTTTTTTAAAGAAAAAGCCTGATAAATAATAAGTACAATAAAACAAGATATCAGTAAAAATACAGCAATGTAAGTGTAGTAAGAAAAAATATATAAACATTAGAGTAGAAAGCCAAAGTTAGTTGTGTTTAGCGCTAAACATTTGTGTAGCAGCGAGGCAGACTGTAGGAATAATGTTTAATTGATAAAATATTGTTTCTAAAACAGATAATACTGCACGCCTTAATGTTTGAATTAGGCAGGTCAGTTTATATAATAGATCATATTTTATCAGATTAATTAGTACCATTAACCTCTTAAGATCTGGCGTCACATTTTGGGTTATAGTACCACAGTAGTTAATTTTTTTATTGTATTTTTTGAATTATTATTATTTTTTATTTAGTTTTTTATTTGTATTTATTTTATTTTTATTATTTTATTTCGTTTTTTATTTTCATTTTATTATTTTAATTGTATTTTTTTTTAAGTTTTTTCATTTTATTATCTATTCTTTTTATTTTTATTATTATTATTATTTTTTATTTTCATTGTATTATCTTTGAACATTCTTGATTATTTTTTAATTTTTAATTTTTTTTTTTACATTTTATTTTTTATTTTTTTATTTCTCTATGATCAGATCAAATAGCAAAGAGAAATAAAAAATGCATGTCAAACAATATTGTGGGGTCTTAACCCCAACGTTTAATTAAGTCAAATAAATTTATATAATTATTAATGTTGTAAGGTCTGAACTCTAAAATGTTTTTTCCTAATCAGGAAGCTCTTTGGTTTATTGTCTGTTGTTTTAAATGTGCTGTATGTAAATAATATATATTTATCTTTATAAATAAGTGACTTCACCAGTACACAGTGTGATGTGAGTCTGAGGTGGTTTTAAATGTGGAAACAGAAAAGTGGTGACTTTACTGTTTAGGATCTGAACCTCTGAGACTCTAACCGGGTTGGTAGGATGATGGTGGCGACAGTTCTTCATTCAGCAGCTGTCTGGGTGAGTTAGATATAAACAGCTGTCTGGGTTTTGCTGTGTTTCTGTCAGAGAAGTTTGGATTCTCTGAAAACAGGCCTTAAGCTTCTCGGCCTCCAGTTGGAAAACACCTGAAACTCCCAGCAAACACCGGAGATGATGTCAGGTTCCAGAAACTGGTTAAACTGGTCCCAACCAGGATGCAACCACAGACTGATTATCGAAACGTTGCGCTGTTTCCCGACCAGGAAACGTAAACACCTGTAATCAGCAGCATTCATCAACAGCGTTGACAGGAAATGCCTTCTCGTTAATGGACATAAACGTCGTCAGCTGATGAACATTTAGTCTCTGGAGCTGCATCACGTTCAGGTTTATTTCCTTTCTGCTGAGGTACAAGTCGGGCCTTTTGGATAAAAGTTTAAACCACTGCAGCTCGGACCATCTCGGCTCTGTGACGCCTGGACGGTCTGGATCAACACGTTTATGTGAACGGAGACACATTATTGGGCCTCGTAGGTGTTTGTGTTGTCTGATTTATAACTGCTCACATGGGCCAGCGTGTGTCATGTTATGTAGAAGCTGATAATAAAGCTGTTTCTGCTTTGTGTGAAAACAGACAACAGAAGAAAGATCGGACAGCCAACGATAGCGTCCCGCTGACCCACCAGACCCACGGTTCTGACCTGCTGTACGGCAGCGGGGGTCTTTATTTTTCATACCTGAGAGCCGGTTGGATGTGTTTGATTTACGACGCGGCCTCGCCTGAGCGGAGCAGCATTAAACACATGCGTTTGTTTCAAGTGCGTACAAGCCGCGGCATGTTCGCTCGCTTTCTTTATCCTGGGAGGTCATTGGGTATGTTTGATTTATTACCCGGTCGCTCCCGGCTGTGTTTTCACATGGGTCCGACAGCACCTCGCCCCTCCCCCGGTGTGGAAAGAATTAATAAAACACAAACACGTTCACACACGGCCCGTCGGCGGGCTCGGGTCGGCTCGGTCCGGCTGAACTAGCTGCTCTCTGTGCTTCAACGTGCACTTATTAAATACATCATCCCTGTTGTCTGAATGATCCACTTCTCACACTACCAGGATCCTTTCTGTGGTATCAGTTTCATAAACACCCTCGTGGAAGACTGTGATTCCCCCTGAAATATAAAATAACTTGAAGCCCTTTGCGTTGATTATTTGTGCTTTACCTTCGCTAACCCCACACAGCCGGACCCGTCTCCTCCTCGGTGCCGGAGAGTCGGTGCCTCTGCAAAACAGCGTCGGCGTGATTTTGTTTTGCTAGAACGTGCTTTGAAATTTTTTTGCAAATGGCAAGAACGGAGCAGCTTTATTCCACCTCCAACTCTTCATCTAAACTTGTAGATTGCTGCTCGGAGGTTGTTTCCTGTGGCGAAGGCGATTTTGAAGACGGTGGAAATGATTAATAGGCGACTGATGAAAGGCTGATCGCCGCAATCTGCATCCTGTGAGTCGGACTAAAGATCATAAACACTGTAAGGGTTCGTTTTAAGCTTCAGGACGGTGGAGTCAGAGTTATGGTGAAGTTAGTGTTAGTGGTAGAAACAGGAGAACTCAGAGCTGCCGTCTAGATCAGAGGTTCTGTTTGACCCTCAAGATAAGTTTGTGTTCGTGACCCTTCATTAGTAACAACTTTGAATGAATGCGTTAAACATTAATGTGTTAAATCCACAGATTGATCGCTTTACATTAATTTTCTTTTAAATGAATGAATGAATTTAATTTATTTTGAACAAATGAAAGGAAAAAATATATAAAAACAAAAGAAAATAGTTTTAAAAAGAGCAAAAAGAATAATAATAATGTCGCATAATCAAATGATAATATTAACAAGTCCGACAAAGGAGTGGAAAGAAGTGTACACTTTTAATTTTGAAGCCTTATTATAAGTTTATTTGATAAATGTGTGCTTTTGTTTTTTTTGACAATGATCTGGCGACCTCCTGAAATGATCTTGGGACACCAGTGGGGATCCCGACCCCCAGTTTGAGAACCACTGCTCTAGACAACATGACACACAATTAGAATTAGAATAAAACTTTATTGATCCCCTCGGTACAAGACCTCAGGGAAACTGCTAGAGTTATATTTCTGTAAATCATTAAAAAAAAGACTATCAATACTGTAAAAAATACAAATATTTAACTGTTTTGTTGTTTTCATCCTCTACAAACTGAGAACTTGATGCTTCACCATCCTGGACAGGAACCAGCTCCTCTGGACCCTGTTTCTGAGCCACGCTGCCTTTATTTTATTGATCCAGCGCGTTTTATTTTCATCTCAACATGTCTTGTCTTAGTTGGAAACAGTTCCTTTTTGCCTCTTTTTTTTTTTTTTTGATGAAGTCTCACAATCTTAAGCTGACGTTTCGGTGTTTTTCCTGATGGACATATTTTCTGGCACATTTGGAAAAAGTTGAAACTTGAACGGTTCAAAGGGTTTAAAGGCCGAACGTTCGTAAGTTACTACTGTGCAAAAAAATAAAATAAAACCTGCCGTGTTGGTGTGGGTGTCCTCTCGTGGTCGGCTGATGCAAGTTTTGTGGTGACGAATGCCAATTATAGGAGCCATCAGTGTGTTTAAAAACCATATATAGTAAAGCTGGTCCGACGGCACGCCCAAAGTCCTGCTGCAGCCGTGAGTCAGCGCTCTGACGGCCTCCTCGGACAAACGCTGTGAGAACGTGGACCGTGAGGTGTTTCTGTTATTTTGTCCACCTCCTGCTCTGCTGCAGCAGTACGGTTTCTGTAATTCCTCTTATTTTTCCTCCCACTCGGTGTTTTAGTTTGGTGTGTCTTGACTTAATTAAATAAGCATCGTGTCACATCTCGCCTCTTTGGCTTTTCTTTTTGTCGTCTTTAATTTTTCTGTCTATTTGTCTTTTTCCTCTTTATTATTTATCCTCTCTCTCGCTGTTTGCTCTCCCTTCTTCCCTCGAGAGTCTCTTTGGCAGAAAAAACAAAGTTGTCTAAATCATATATCTCCACAAAGTCTGTGTTAACTTTTTAAATCCATCAGTGAGTTAGTTTTGTGTAGTTTGTGCTCTTCTTGTCCATAAACTCTGAGGCTCGTTTTTTTAACCCGTCTGATGACTAAATTGGACTTCTGATCGCCTCAAGAAGCGTTTTTAGCGACGCCCAGTCAAACTTCATTAGCCGAGTGTTTCTCACACGAGCAAACTCAATGTGGTTTGAATTATCTGGACGTAAAAAACAAGTCGGATCGTTTCTTTTTACTGTGAGCGTCCGTCTCAGGACTAATTAGCTCTCTGGCTCAAAGGCTCGTTGGCAGAGAGACGAGGGAGTCGCGTGGGAGTCGAACCCGTGACCTCTGGGCTGCGATCCGGTCCGTCTGACACCCTACCGCCCCGGTGGGAGAAAAACATGTGGGAAAGTGTTTTAAAATAGTCTGGGCTGGATGCGAAGACGCGGTTTTGAACGCGGACTTCGTTGTTAGAATGATGTTCTTGGGCGGACGGGCTGTTGTTTTAGCGGCGGCGTGACCCGGGAACCGTCAGCGTTCGAACAACAGCGCCGTCATTAGTCGGTCTGAGGAGAGTGAGAGACACCAGATATTTCCCATAAATCATCCGGGCTCGGTCGCATGTGGGATCGAGCCCTTATCGGATCAGAACCGGACCTGGACAGAGTCACGGAGCTCTTCGCGTCGTCTCCTATCGAGGGCCGTTTGTCAGCAGTTTGTTTTTGTCAGAGGAGGGACTTAATGACCTTTAT
The DNA here is from genome assembly GCF_000690725.1 of Stegastes partitus. Lineage (NCBI taxonomy): Eukaryota > Metazoa > Chordata > Actinopteri > Pomacentridae > Stegastes > Stegastes partitus. The sequence goes on from NW_007578246.1 coordinate 223,840, forward strand.
TTAAACTCAGTGAAACGGAGCAAACACACAAATAAACACGAGATTTAGACGTGCATATTTTAAAAAACCAGGTTAAATTAGTACAATAAAATCTTCAAGAGTGAATAAAGCAATTAAGAATTAAAACGAGATGAACTAGAAGCAGAAAAAGATGAAGTTAAAAGCCTGAATTTCCCTGAAGATAAAAATGAGTTCTGCTATTTATTATTTGTCTGACCCCTGATCTTTCCTCCACCGTCAGGTCATTTTCTAGAGAAGAACTGTCGAGGTGTTTTGTTTTATCGCTGCGTTTTCATTCATCGTAATCTTCACACGATCAGTAACGACCACCTTTCACTGCCGATTATTTCCTCGATTCGTCGTTAAAACGGTGAAAAACGTCCGTCAGTGTTTCCCAGAAGCCCAAAACGACAAACGTCTTATTTTGCTGTCACAGAGGAGGAAAGAAACCAGAAAGTATTTACATTCAGGAAGCTGCAAAAGAGAATTAAACTAAATAAAATGTAAAAAGAGCGACGGTTTGTATTCGTCTTTCTGATGAGAGACGAACATTAATGAGATGATGTTCACCTGATGAACTACATTGACTGAAGAGTTTTAGGTTTTTTTTATTTCTTATGGACTGGCAGCAAGTTATTAAGTAGATTACTCATAAAAATGAATTAGTTCTAACTATTTTTATGATCTTTTACGTACTTGACGACAATAATCATGAACACAAGTTGACAAACATTTAAAATATGTACTGGCTCAAAGAGATTTCATTTATCTTTAGTTTTAAATGAACTCATTCAGAAAACAGATTAAACTTAAAAGGTTTCTCATTTTTTATTTTGCAATCATGCATATAATTAGGTTAATTAGGTGGTGGGAACAGAGTGTAGTCGGTGATGAACCTAACAGCTGACGACTATTTAAATGATCATCTAATGACAGAACGTTCTTCCTGCCAGCAGAGAAAACAAAACGTCGCTTCTTTTCCTTTCAGATCACATCCAAACAACTCCTGAGATGTCTTCAGGATCATTTTCTTTCTCTTCAGAGATTCTGAGGAGATTCACCAGATAATAACTGATTAAACTGCGTCTGTTCTGTGTGTGTTTCAGGTCCTGCATCTTCTACAGAGCGTGCATGGACATCCCCAGAGGAACCGAGCTGCTCGTCTGGTACAACGACTCCTACACCTCCTTCTTCGGCATCCCGCTGCAGTGCATCGCTCAGGACGAGAACCGTAAGCCTCCTGTTTCCTCCGTCCACCCTCCTGTGTTAGGAGCACGTTTATCCTCGAGCAGCAGAGTTCACACCGAACCAACAGTTTAGGAAAATATTTGTGAAGTGACAGAAATACCGTCTGCTTCCCGCGGCCGTCGGGTGTTGAAGCCGTGAACTCTGAGTCAGATGCCGTAATATCTAAATGGTGAAACATCGGAGCGAGAGCCAAACCTAAAGCCAGCAGTTGTGTTTGGACGGCGCTCAAATCGTATTACCGACAGCATTTAAGCCGTTAGGCTGGAAGAACCGCCGCAAAAACAGCGATGCAAACGCAGGTTCTCTTTACCAACTCCTCGCTATCTGATTTATTTGTCTGCCGGGCCGAGCCAGCCAAAACACGGCCGCGGCAGAACTCTCTTATTTGTGTGGTTGTGGCTTGGTGTCGACACACTGCCCCCCTCACACTTTTATATCAAACTGAGGGTCCAGACCTTTTGTCATCTTGTTTTCCTGGACTTTAAAATAAACACACTTCCTTCCCAGATCTCTGTAACAATAAGCTTTATTCATACAGCACCTTACAAAGACAAAAAACTAAAAATACTCCGAGCAAGAGAAGCTGCAAATAAAGAGTAAAATAAAGGACTGACATGTAGAACTCAACAGACAAACAGAAATCTGTCCTCAGCAGGGATTTAAAGGAGGACCAGGACTCTGGTCTCCGGTTCGTGTCTTCGCTCCACATGGTTCTGGTTTGCGTCGACAATTTTCAGGTTATGTTGCAAAATGAAATGACTCATTTTAAATAAGTGCATTAGTTTCTGGCAGAGAGTTAAAAAAACAAAAGAGGTCTCCTGTCAAAGTGGTTTAAACAACGGCTGGAAGGAAGAGTTTTACCTAAACTCAGCCCTCTGCTCGTCTGGCTTCCTCTCTTCTTGCTTTAATTAAGAAAACAGCGTTTCTGTAGGTCTCTGAAAGCATCGCTCACGTTTATTGTAAAGAGTCTAAAAACGGCCTTAAATCAGATCAAAAGAAACGTCGTCGATGCCACTCAGCTGATTGTTTTAACATTTCTTCTTCATGCTACGTCTCCTAGAGCTTCCTAAATATTTCAGATTGTTTACATGAAAATGTAATAATAATAATATTAATAAGTGCTTTTACATGATAAAGAAACTCAACACAGAGTGAGACGAGGCGACACAGGAAGAACAACACGTATAAAAACACTCCAAGGATAAAAATACACACAATAAAAATGAAATGAAGAACAGGACGGGTCACTACTGGAAGGTGTGTTATAATAAAACTAGTAAAACTGATTAAAAAGACGACATCACGGAGGGGAATTAGGATGAAAGCTGAAGATAAAAGTAGATTAGGAGCAGCAGGCGGTACCGATATAAAGGGAAAAGAAGTGATTTAAAAGAAGATACTGAATCTGAAACTCTGACCCACTGTCAGAGGTTCTGGATCCAGTGTGTCTACATACGGGTCATATATTAATGTCTATTAATTATTATTTATACTGTTTTTCTATAAAATGTCAAACAATGTAGACAAAATGTTTTGTGCAGCTGATCTTTTGTTAACATATATTTTAGTTAATCTAAGTTTTATCTAATCTAATCTAATTAATTCACATTTTAGCTCATCGATGCATCAGTTTAGTTGGAAGTTCAGCTTAATTGTTCCCAAAATGAGCAGATCAGGTTTTATCATCAGTAACATCCAGGCATGCGTACTCCTCATTTTACTCACCAATCAGACTTTAATTATGTTTGTTAAATGTTCTTAAAAGGTTTTTATGAGCAGTGTAGGCGGTTAAAACGGCCGTCCCACTCGAGGTTTCCTCGGCTGGTTCACATGTTGTTGACAAACAGTTCTCATTTATAAAGTTTGTGTCTTAATACTTTGTTTTGTCCTTTTTCTTACAATTGTTCAGTTTTATTTTTTTAACCTGTCCTTTGTCTCTCCTTGTCAAGTGTGTTAAACATTAATAAGCTGAAGTTAACTTTACGTGTAAAATCATTCAGCTTGTGGTCGACATGAACCAGAACTCTGGACTCGAACTCGTCCCGTATGTCGCTAAAACGTCTCTCATGTGAGGTTCTGATGAATGAGGCTTCTGACGTCTGCAGCATCACTCTGACCAGTCAAAGCTCTTCTGTAGTTTAACCAGTTCAGACTTAATTAGAAGCAGCTATAACGAACAACGTGGATAAGTTCAGTTAAGGGGAATTAAAAGATGCGTCGAAGTAGAAATAGGACTCGTCAGAATCAAGTTGTGGAAGTCTGAAAGTCTGAAACCTGAATTACAACAAATTCAGCTGCAGATGCCCTCAGTTCATATGCAGATGTCTGGAGTGTTCTCTTCTTTTTTTTTTGTTCAAGGACAAACGGCATGATGACATCTGCATATCCAGGCCAGCTGTTATCTTTATTAAGACAACCAGTAGATATGAACTGTAGAAGCAGATGATCCACGATTAAACAGTAGAGATCAACTTAATCAGCAGCAATAATGTCCGATCAGGTACAAATGAAAGTACAGAACAAATCACAGAGTGTTTCCTTCTGGTCTTCAGCTGTTTAGGATCATGAAGAATTATCGACTGAAGCAGAACGTTAAGTCGTGATGTAGCTCGTCTCCCAGCTCTGTGGGCAGATGGTTTAGATGTTCTGACATCCAGCGTGGACGTTAAACGTTTCTTTCATTCCTTTCCATCCATCCTATCTTTCTCTCCGTCACTAATTTGTTTCCGTTCTCTCTCAGTTTTCTGCTCAGTCAGCTGCTTTCAATCGTTTCCATTCAAACATTTCTCTTTCTGAGGACTTGACAGACGAACTTCTGTCCCCGCAGGGATAAAAAAACAAACTTTTCTTACTCAATTACGGAGCAAAAAAACAAAACAAAAAACAAAACATGAAGAAGTAGTTTTAATCTGTGGGATCTAAATTGAATTAGGAGCTCGTCCTTCGCCGAGTCGCAGCGAAACAAGATCGCGCTGATTGCAAATTAGAGACGTTTGGGCGCAGACCGGTTTGTTTTACAGACGGAACGAGTCTTTTACATGAGACGTGGTGACGGGACGTCTGCACACGTCGACCAAGACCTGAGCTGTCGTCAGCACACAAACCGAACTCTGAGGCTCGTTTTAATCACATTGTGACGGCCGTGAAATACGCTGACAGTCACTGAACGGATTCATCTCTGAAAACAGCCTTCATATGTGGCCACCAGCAGGTTTCTGTCGGTCCCAGCTGCAGAAAAAAAAAGTGCATTCAAACGTTCAGGTGAAGTTAGTACAACAGTTCCTTGTGCTTTTTTTTTGTTTGAGCGCTGAAGCTTTGACATGACGACGGTTGAGTTTTCTGTGGCAGCAAATGTGCGTTTTTGTCCAGGAAAATGTCTGGATGTTGTTTTTAGTGGCTTTAATTCCAAAATGACGCAGCGGCCTGAAGAATCCTCATCTGATGAACGTTTATGTGAGGAAACAACTTGTTCACCTGCAGACTCTAGATTGTTTTAGTGATCAGATGTTCTGCTGATTATTCCATCAAGATAAGAAAGGCTTTATTGTTCTAAATACAGTCGTGACTCGATAATCGACCCTTAACAATCCAGAACCTGCTATCCAACAGGTTTTTAGGAAAAACCAACAGAACCCATAAAAACAGCCTTAACATAGCGACAGCCTTGGATTGTGACTCCGACATGACATTTAATGTCACCAATCAGGATGACGGCGTATTATCTGACTGAACAATCCCACAGATTGGCTACGTTCACACTGCAGGACTTGATGCTCAATGAGGATTTCTTTGTGACTTCCTTCACGTTTCCACTTCAATGCGACTTGTATGTGATCTGCTGTGTGAACTTCATACGACCCAAAAGTGTCCCGCATGCGCAGAAGAGGACACGACGACGTCACACGCAGCGAGCGTGCTCAGTGTTTATGGAAGTAAACATGGATGGTAACGGTGGAGCGTATCTGCCACTCCCCCGCCGCCACCGATGGAGGAAACAGAAGTGTGAGCGCTAACTAAACTAGCATCAGCAGCCAAGTACTGCCTGTGTGTTCTGGACACTTCCACCCCGTCAGAGCGCTGCCCCGGGGTGGAAGTGTCCCCCGATGGAGCAAAATATTCTGATATTCATTTATTGGATATGTGTTGTTCAGACTGTCATGAAAAGACCAGATCCAGGTCGCATAGGGGCAAAAAAATCAGATTTGTCTCAATCAGCCTGCTGTCTGAACGTATTTACCTTTGATGCCAACCGACTGCCCGTTCACAGTCACACCGGTTAGTTAGGCTGAAATCCAGCGTTCATGTTTGTTCTAACAACACACTAGTTATTATACCAACTATGAACAATAATGAACAACTAATGATCCTTCCAGCATCCAGCCCTCCTCGTATCTGGACAATCCGACATAGAAGAAGGTTTTACATTTAGTGTCGGATTATCGAGTCACGGCTGAACAGTAGTTCTTTTAAAATGACAAATAATTGGTTTTTCTTTTTTTAGAAAAATTCAAATGACCCACACCAAGGCCTGTGTAGAGTTTGGATAAGATGCAGCTCTCTGGGCAAAGTCCCGCCCACATAACTCCCTGATTGGTTGCATAATAATTAGGCCTAATAGCCAATCAACACTGACGGATAAATTATGTTTTTTGTCATTTAAACATAAATAAGCTTTTGTGTTTCAGCAGAGTTTTGTGTTGCGGTTTGTGTTGTTCCAAATTTTGACAACAAACAACTGCAAGTTTTTGTTATTGGTTTTAAAAAGTGTTTGTTAACTGATATTAATGAGGTGGATCAATGATGGATCAATAACATGCAGGCGAAGGAAACGTGGTGCAGCAGAGCCACTGATCCAACTGTTTGTCATAGAAGTATTTAACATTAATATTAAATGTCGACCAGCTGAAGTCCAGAGCTTCAACAGAGATAAAAGTCGTCCTCAGTTTAAATGAAATGGTTTCTGTTCACGTGAATAAAGTAGAGATGAACAAAACAAACAGACGCTGGCAGAGGCCAGACGCATACCGAAGGCTTTTGTTCCAGCCGGCAGTGAAAAAAGTTTGTTCACATCCCAATTAGGCCAAATTAGATTATGCTTCCTTTGTGCAAACTGAGAGACAGCAGCTCTGCTCCAAATTAAAGACATTACGCTACTAACTGCGTTTGGGTTTTCCGTGGCATCGCCGTCTGATTGTGCCCACAGAGGACCAACGTCAAAACTCTGGAGGCTGGAGACGGCGGGGCTGAGACTGAGCGGCACAGACGTTGGAGGTTCTGACCTTTGCCAGTGCACAGAACTGGAAACTGACCAGTAAAGCCACAGTGTCCTGTGTTCATCTGGACGGCGTCGGTCAGCGAATCTGATGAACCTCAGATCTGCTGCGTGAAAGTAAAAAACTAACATATCGAAGGGAAAACTTTAAAACTGATTAATAGTGGGACATTTATGCTTTTGTCATAATTTGCAGTTTAACTCCATTCAGATGAAAGGATTTGACCTGAGCACCATCTCTTTTTTTTTTTTTAAGATTCACTGTTAAACAAACACGTTAGCGGTTAAAGGAAGGAATGTTTGAACTGAACATACGAGGAGATAAAATATCTTGCGGTCGGACTCCAGGTCAGTGTCTGGCCGAGCGGCGCTCACTGCAGTCAGAGATTTGAACCAACAACCGAACCGTCACAGATGTGGAGCCGCCGGAGCTCCTCACATCCACACATCAGACTCCAGTTTTGTTATTCTGAAGCTGCAATTTATTGTTTTTATTTGGACCAAAACAATTAGGACTTTAACAGAAGGTCACTTTTAACAGCAAGAGAAAATCCTCAAAATGTGAAATATTCTGATGGCTTAAATTCTAAATATAGGCTCGTTAGTTACAGACTTAATTGCAAAACATCTGGTGAAAAACCTCGACATTGATTTTAGAAAACAGATTAAATGTAAATTTAACAAACTGCTTGGATGATATAGAACGAGTGAAATCAGATTGAGGAAATCCAAATTAAGCAAATTAACAGAAAATATTTCAGAGATATTCATTTTTTTTATAGAGCCCACATGAAAATACAAGGAAATAATTAAATTATAAACATTTACTGGTTTATTATTTTACTTTTGTCGTCTAATAGAACATGTTTACCTGCTGAGTTGTTCCCTCTGACGTTTGCCAACCTTCTGAATGCACAAAAAAGCAAATTAAAGGACAAGAAGAGCCGAAAAATGTTAAAAGTGACCCTTCAAGTCTAATAATTGATGCTCTTAACACCACATCTGCACAGACAGAGTAGCGCGAGCGTCTCGTTAGCAGAGCAGCAGCAGCTTCTGTTGCATTCAGGTTCACTTTTGAGCTGCAGGTCACCCCTGCTTTAGATGCATTCACTGCCCCGTCACTGTTAACACACAGGAGAGTAAACCTGAAGCATGTCTGGAGTCATCTTTACTGGCAGATAGTCGCTGTGATGCAGCTGGACTGATGAAATAAGAGCAGAGCTGTTGAGAAGAAACGAGCAACGTGGCCGAAGTGCCGTTAGTGTGGACGTAAACTCAAACGTACATGGAAACACATGTAACATTAAACACGCATTTCCCTTTACATGTGCTTACATGCACACACATCAGGACTCGTACGCTCACATGAGCCGAGAGCCAAACCACACGGCAGCGCACAACAAAACACACACACACACACTGTCAAAGCACACACACCCCGTGCTTGTTTACTCATGCACGTTCCATCCAATCACGGCCTGTCGGCTTGACGCTGTGCAGCCCGGCCGCCGCCTAACAGCAACAGCATGTGCACCGGCCGGCCCACAGACCAGGAGAGACTCAGCATTGTCTTCCCTCCGTTTGCTGCTTCCTCGTCTTCCTCCTTCTCTTCATTGCTCTCTTCGTCCTCCTCTGTTTTCTTGCTCTGAAGCAGACGTTTGTTTTTGTAAGATTGAAAGATAAAGATTGAAGAGGGAAGAGAGGAAAGAAAACGGACAGAAGGAGTGTGAAGGACAGAAGTAGAGGAAACGAGAGGAGGTTTAAGGAAACAGCAAAGGGATGAAGATTTAAAGACGAAGAAAGGAAGCGTGAGGAGGATGTTTTTCATTTTGTCACCTCTGCAGTGAACTCGTCCGTACTTCACTTTCACATCTGTTCGGCTTTTGACGTATTATTATGAGCGCTCTTATAATTGGCCCTATTGATTTTATAAGGCTTTATAATCACGGCTAGCGTTCTGATCATCGACCGCTAACAAAGCTTTGGCAACACGATCTGAACTGTACTTCATCCCAGTAAGGAGAGAGAAGCCACACAGGCCTGTCTCACTTTGCTGTATTGACGTCGACCTTATTTTATATTTCACAGAAACAGCGAAGCATCAGCAGGTACAGTCTGTGTGTCTGAACCTCTTTGGTTTTACTAAAACTGTTGTAACCACTAAGGCGAGCTGTTCTGTTTATTAGCTAGACTGGATGTTCTAGTTAACCGACAGCTCACAAATCCACATCGTTACTCTTCTCAAGACGAGTCGCATCATGTTTCCCCCGTTTACCTTTACATATCTGCAGCTGAGTATAAACTCCAGTTTCTCTACGGTTCCATTCAAGTTCCCTCCATTCAACACATCTACGTTGTCCTGTTTAGATCTTAAATCAGGTCTGAACCGGTCAGAACGTTGCTGTAGGAAACATGACCTGTCAGAATGTCCCAAGTCAGAGTTTGACTCGGTGGCGTGGCAGATATCTGAGGCGGAAGGTGGATTGTTCTCAGACGTACTGTAAACCGCACTCAGCAGCTGTTTTATCTCCACGTCAGAGCAGCCTGAGGCCGACGTTTTAGTTCAATGTCAACCTCAAGCCTCTGACAAACAAAGCTCTGGTTCTCTACCAGCTCTACGAGACACTGATGAATGTTCTGGGGGACCAACGGGAAGCTTCACATCACAACAACAATATGGAGCGTTTCTGTCCACGGTACGATCACTGAACGTAGCTGTGATGTTTTCGTGATTTGGAGGAGGTCTCTGTGGAGCTGCTTGACTTTTTTCTGCACGCTGACGGATGTAATGTACGTATTGTCAAACTGCACGACAAAGAGAAAACGATATAAACAGAGAGAGATGGCTGGGAGGGGTCGTCATGTGTTTCTCATAATGAAGACAAAGGAGGAGGAGGAGGAGGAGGAGGAGGAGGAGTGTCAAAAAGCAGCAGAGTTACACAGAGATATAGAGGCTGATGCTCCACCTAGTCGGCATCAAGCGCTCGCCTCCGTCGGCCTTGAAAAGTTCAAACTTTGAACTCTCGCTTCTTCGCGGCGATCGCACTTTGCATTCCCGTCACACCCTGTGAAGGAAAGAAAGAAAGGCCCGACTCTGCAGTGTTGCCCGCCGCATCTGCATAACTCTCCCCGTCCGATGATGCATCTCATACGCAAACCCCAGCTCGTATCGACTCGCGTTTTCTGTGTACGCGATGTTTGTAGCGAAATGAATTAAGTGTGGGCGAGCGGCGCATAACGCGGACGTCGATAGCGCCGTCGGGCAACTTACAAATGGTGTAATTATCTCCTCATAAGGTTATTAGAGGATCAATGGAGCCTGGTGGCCTGATGGCAGAGGTGAGCTGATGAAGGATGGCCGACGGTTATGACGAGCCGCCTGCAGAGGACGTCGGAGGGAGGCTGCTTGTTTCTGTAGAGCGGTGAAAAGACGTGGAGATGATGAAGGAACAGACGGCACGGTGTAAAGTCGTCTGTCGTTCTCTCTACAAGGCAAAACAAGTTACTTACCTTCCACAATATTCCATTATGAGCATCTTCTGACTGGTCGGGCTGAAGATCTGTTCGATTTTGCTGAATTTTATTGATCCCGCTTCGTTGCAGATGATCAGTTACTACAGCAACAAAACCCTGCTTCTGCATTACTGCATGAGGAATAAAAACCCAATAATATAACACACTGATGTAGTGAAACGGTTACAGGAGACACTGTGCACAGTACATTTGTTCTGATAATGCTTATTTATATTATTGTATGTTGTTCTACTGGTGATATTAATGTTTATTTAATAAAAGGATCCAAGTACTTTATTTACCAATGTTGTCTATGAAGTAAATAAACACTAAAAAAAATATATTAAAATGAATGTAGGCGCTGTGTTTTTAACCAGTAAGGTTCAGAGCCTGGTTTGTAGCATGTTGCTATAATAGATGGAGGTCCAGATACGAGGAGGGCTTGATGCTGGAAGGATCATTAGTTGTTTATTATTGTTAATAGTTGTTATAATAACTAGTGTGTTGTTAGAACACATCGCTGGACTTCAGCCTAACTGACCGGTGTACTGGTGCACGTTCTGGACACTTCCACCCCGGGGCAGCGCTCTGACGGGGTGGAAGTGTCCAGAACACACAGGCAGTACTTGGCTGCTGATGCTAGTTTAGTTAGCGCTCACACTTCTGTTTCCTCCATCGGTGGCGGCGGGGGAGTGGCAGATACGCTCCACCGTTACCATCCATGTTTACTTCCATAAACACTGAGCACGCTCGCTGCGTGTGACGTCGTCGTGTCCTCTTCTGCGCATGCGGGACACTTTTGGCTCGTATGAAGTTCACACAGCAGATCACATACAAGTCGCATTGAAGTGGAAACGTGAAGGAAGTCACAAAGAAATCCTCATTGAGCATCAAGTCCTGCAGTGTGAACGTAGCCAATCTGTGGGATTGTTCAGTCAGATGATTTGTTTCCTACAAACCTGTCAGATAGCAGGTTTAGGATTGTTAAGGGTCGAATTATGGAGTCACGACTGTAATAATGAGCCCAGAATAATTAGTCTTTGTGTTGCGTTCACTGTCACAGAGGAAAAAACGAAGAATCTCTTTTACTCTCACTTTACCTCTACAGAGTCCTTCTACTCGCCTCACGTCTGGAACACTGATAAATGTCATCAGCAGAAGTGCAGAGCTCAGTGAAATAACTGATATCGTGGTGACGCTGATCTCTTCTGTTGCATCTTGTCGTATTTACTGACACAGTGGAGTCCAGTCCCGTCAGTGTAAAGCCTTCTGGAGCAGCATTTACTGGGTTTTGCGCTGTTCACATGCTAATTAAACAACCCGACAACAACCTGGATAGGTTAGTGGAGAACGATGCTGAATCATGGTGTAGTAAGACAAATGGATCAGGAGACGGGAGGAGTTCAGCTCATATACAGACATGTGGCAGCTATTTGCAGGTCATTTGCTGGCATGATTGGAATTTGTGTAAAATTAAACTTTCCTGATCACTCTTTTAGAATCTGAAATTCTAGGACCTGCTAAATCGTTTTTGATGCCAATAACCCCACCAGTGCAAACAGCACCACGGCTATCCTAGTTAGCTACTGGAGACGGTGATGTCACCATGATGGCATCAGGAGCCTGCAGGTGGACCTTTAAGCTGGTTTGTCCAAGTCCAATCCAACCAGAAGAAGAATTGTATTCGTAGACCATAGATTGAACTTCCATGAAGTCAGTTGAAAAACGCCCTGATTAGTCCTGATTCCAGCTGAGATCGGAGCAGAACATCCCTGTTTTGAACAGCAGTCACGTCTTTTTATTATTCGAGGCTCCGTCCAAAGTTTCTTCAAACAAGAGCTGATGTTTGTTCCGTCGCTGGTTGCTGTGGTGTCGAAGACGGTATTGAGAGTCGTACAGTTTCCGTGGTATTGGTACTGATTACCAAACTTTTGGTTTCCGTGACTTCCCTGCTTCTGATGGCTGACATCTGGTGAAGTTTAGGCAAGTACAATAACTTGATTAGGCTCTGGGAACGATCGCGGTCATTGTTCCTGTTTGCGAAGGAGAGGAAACAAACTCTCCGTCTGTGGTGTCAAAGTGCAGCGTTTTGACCACCTGCCAGTCCACATGCCAGGTTCTCCCAAACAAACCAGTTTTACAGGATGAAAAACAAAACTGTCCACAGCGAGTCGAAGTAAAACAAGCCCTCTAAATGTCATTTCAAACATAATGAAGGGTTTAGAGTCCATTTCTGTCAGACCACAAAACAGAACACAGCTGACTCCCGGGTCAAGTGAGGACAGCTCGCATCAGCTGGGTCGCCCAGAATCTCATTTACACGCTTTTATATCAGGTTTTTCTCCTTTTTTATCTAATTGTGTTTGACTGTTTCATCCACCAACAAAACCCAACTCGTCTTATCCACCAGATATATTTATTTTTCCAGCTTCCACGTCAGGATGTTTTCTCACCAGAGCAGTGACCAAAACACAAACAGTTACAAGCTGCGAATCCAAATGCACATTATTTAAAACACCACGTAGAAGGAGGTACACATCTGTTAGCAGCTGCCTATAACCAGCCGTGTACATGTTATATTTATGACGGTATTAGTTGATTCATTGAAGTAGTACCGGTGATACCAGTGGAGGTAAATAGTGGCCACGCACCTTCTGGAGGCCCCAGTTTGGACCCTGAGCCGTAGGTTGCGCAACAATGGGATTCCAAACAGCCCTAACTAGACCCACAGTTCCTCCTACTGGACCCAGGAGCTGCAGCTTTCCGTGGGCCTGCCAGGAGGTTCTGGTCCCAGTTAGCACCACGAGGTCCCGGCTTTGCTTTTCCATCACAACGGCAGCATTGTCGCGGTTCTGTTTGTTTTTCCAGCTCGTCCTAGTGACAGATAAACCTCATGAACTTCAGTTTGTGTGTCGATCTTCAGCAGTGTTTTATTAGTTTATGAGGTAGGACCTGACCTTGAACACCTCTGCCCGAGGTCCCACCAGCAGAACATATACATTAGTCCATGCTGCTTTCAGCCTCTGGAGCAGGACGAGAGGAGTTAAAAATACTGGTATTTAAATTATAAACTAGCATCAGTTCATTCAGTTCATTTTACTTTTTCATTTTTGCTGCAGTCGGTTTATATTGTGTAGTCCTTGATAATGTATTTGTTATCGTCCATGTTTCATCATCTTAATCGTTTTCTTGCTGTTTTCTATGCGTTAGTCTGTTTTTAACGTCTCCGACATGTGTTCGATTGTAGAATCCGTCTGAACCGCGTTTGATTTGTTTGACAAGTGCAACATAAATACGGTTTGATTGAGTGATTGATTGTTCCTCCGTCCATCTGTCCGTCCTGCTTCACTCAGTCAGAAGCTCAAATAGCTTTTGTGCGCCGCAGTCGAGGAGATTTCAGCAGCACATGTTAGCATAAGTTCTACCTTCTCCAGACCTGTGTCCTTCAGCTGCTCTTTGGGATCCAGATGGGTTTCCTGAGCCAAGCTACATATTGAATGCCTCCACTATGAGGTCCTTGTAGATGTTATATTGTGGATGCAGTGGATTGTGGATGTAAGTTCCCTGATTGAGTCTGGTGGGTGGCAAAGATGGAACCTCGGAGGTAGCTGCTCCTCCACTGAAGAAAAATGCCATCGTACATGTTTTCAGAGCTTTTGGTAGATCTTCATGCTCTTAATTTGTAGTATTTTGTATTTTATTCTAAATGTTTATGTATATGTTCTGTGTGTTGTTGCTTTGATCCACTCAAGTTGTTTTAAATGTACCATAGAAATGAACTTGATCTGATCTGAGCTACTCACCGTGTCCTCAAGGCATATTTATCTGTAGGCAGGTAGGCGTTAGACTTTAGAGCGTAGATGTTCTGGTAAATGAAGAGTGTTGTCCTGGGCGGCTGTGGCTCAGGTGGTAGAGCAGGTTGTCCTCTGATCATAAGGTTGGCGGTTCATTGCCACAGTCGAAGTGTCCTTGAAGTGTCCTTGGGAAAGACACTGAACCTGAAGTTGCTCCCAGTGGCAGGCAACACCTCGCATGGCCATTGGTCGCCATTGGTGCATGAATGTGTGTGTGAATGGGTGAATGAGAAAACATTGCAAAGCGCTTTAAGGTAGAAAAGCACTTTATAGATTCAGACCACAAGTTGAAAGAAAGGTGTAAACTCAGATAACCAGTCCATTACAAGCAGCCTTGTCACAGCTGTTTGACTCTCTGACTGAAAACGAGCTCTTTACATGTAACCGAAACATTTCTGTCTTTTGTTTTGTCTCCAGTGAACGTCCCGACCACAGTGATGGAGGCCATGACCCGACAGGAGTCCCTCCAGTCCTTCAGCAAAAACGGCAAACCCTCGTCCTCCTCCTCCTCCTCGTCTTCCTCCTCCACCCCCACCGCCACCCTCATGCGCTCCATGGTCTTCCCCCACTCCCCCTGCCCCCGGAGCTTCTCCCTGCTGGACAAGGTCGGCGTCGGCGTTCAGTCGGACTCCAGCTTCGGCCAGCTGGGATCCAAGAACCAGCGGGTCCTGGCGAGCCCGACCTCCACCAGCCAGCTGAGCAGCGAGTTCAGCGACTGGCACCTGTGGAAGTGTGGGCAGTGCTTCAAGACCTTCACCCAGAGAATCCTGCTGCAGATGCACGTCTGTCCACAGAACCCCGACAGGTAAGACGGCGTACATCAGGATGCTCAGTGGCTGTTCGTTAACGCAATATGAAGTCCTGCACCTTTGTGGAAACAGCACAACCATCACTAGAAGTAGACAGAACTCAGTGCATTTCAGTTTTTCTCCACTCTGCTCATCAGAAAGATGTTCCACCATCAGCTGGAGATACCTCCAACAACTGGCTGCTCTGTTCACTGTTTCTGAGCCATGCTGCATTTATGTATTGATCCAGGAGGTTGGATTTTCCTCTCAGTGGAAACACTGCCTGCAGTTCAACTGAAAAGTGGCCACAGATAAAACATCACACGTTCAGTCTTATGTTTGGCTGCATTAATGCGTCCTGCATCCTGTTAATGCAGGAGAAACTTCTGATTTCTGTCGACGAAACCTCTGAAAATGTCTTCTATTTATGGCTCCAAAGCTTCTCTGAAGCCTCAAACCCACCACTGAAAGTTTAGGGAGCAGAAACATTCTGACTCACAATCTGTTGGAGAAGTTTAACGGACAATTTATTCACTTTTGGGGTTTTAAAATAGTCGTGACATTAAGATTTTGACTATTAAAATAGAAGAATGTGGAAATATAACTCGTAATCAACGGTCCAAAGGCGCCCAAATGCTCCGATAGCTTAACAGAGAATAAACTCTGATGTTTTCCTGTAGATGGAGAAGCTACAAAGCCGCTTCTACAACATGAACAGCTTTTGAAATATAGCTTGGAGCACTTTGTAGAAACGCTGGGAATGTGACACAGCCATGGGCGGACTTTGTCAAACTGTTGCTGCAGTTTTTTCCCGAGGAAGCCGGCAAATCGGACACTTGAGCAGTAATTTGTGACTTTGGCTGTCTCATCATCGCGCCGTTTGTGTGTGACAGAAAGTGGGAGTTTGTGGACGAGAGCGTAAAAGTGTTTGAGTGTGTATAACATCTGCCAAGTTAATTATATACAGCACGGATGGGGGAAGAGGAGGCTGTGTGTGTGTGTGTGTGTGTGTGTGTGTGTGTGTGTGTGTTGAGGAGGATGTATTGGAAATTTTTTGCTTAGCTTTATTTTTTGTGGGGAGAGTCGGAGCGGCGTATAAATCAGCGCTGTGCGTCAGTGAGAAATACCTCGCCTTACGGTGACGGGGCCAGGAAAACAGATGCCACTTATTCAATAAACTAATACTCATAGGGAAGAAAAATGTGGGCTGGATATAGAGGGGGGAGGGAGGGTCGATGTGGAGCTGCCTGTCAATAGGAAGGTTTTATGGGACAGAGGAGCAGATAAAATTCAGCTGAACAAGCCAAACAGAACCGAGTCCTGGAGCTCCGAGGCCACTACTGTAGCGCGCCTTCATGTGGACTGGAGTTGGACCAGTTTGCCCAGTTCATCACTCAGAGCCGCCATTTTTCAGCTCTGTTCCTTTTCTTTTTGTTGTTGTTGTTTACCGTTGCCCCCCGACCACAGACGATTGGAATCATCAGTCAGTGAGCATCAGATTTAATTTCTCTCGTCGTGCCCAGAACCCCACAGGACAGCAGCATGACAGTCGACAATGTATTACAACCCCGGTGTCGTCTCAGAACGCCGTACAGTTCAGATTAATTATGACAGAAACAGTGGAAAGGGTGGGAAATGGCATGAGGAGGGCTGAGCGGGACAAACAGTCTGAACTGGCATCTCAGATCAACTCCTGAGGGCCAGGGCCGCTTCATTTGTGCTTTTCCAGCATCAGTCCGTCTATAAAGCAGCTTTCTTTCATCAACATGACTCTAATGAATCCACCAAAACAGGGGAAGCCCTTCAGGAGGTTTTCTTTCTTTGGTAGACCTACAGGTGTGCTGGTGGCTCCTCTGGTCATGAAGAAGGTT
This sequence comes from Stegastes partitus, assembly GCF_000690725.1. Taxonomy (NCBI): domain Eukaryota; kingdom Metazoa; phylum Chordata; class Actinopteri; family Pomacentridae; genus Stegastes; species Stegastes partitus. The sequence continues at coordinate 240,386 of NW_007578246.1, forward strand.
GTCGGGATCCTGTTGGTGAATGAAGGGATGCTTGAGGTGGTTCTAGCGGTCAGTCAGGAAGGTCTACAGGTG
>NW_007578246.1:241315-243442 GCF_000690725.1 Stegastes partitus
CTCTAGGTGGTTCTTATCATCCTGTAGAAGATTCCAGTTGCCATTCGGTTGCTAAAAAAGTTTTGGAAGTTCTTTACATGGTCGCTGTGGTTATGAAAAAAGTTCTGGAGGTCCTTTTGGTGGTACTTGCAGTCCCAGAGGGGGATTCTGGGGTCCCGTAGATGATTTTCTTTTCAGCAGTTGAGTTCTTTGGATGGTTCCAACAGCTGTAAAGGTTAGTGAGTGACGTGTTAGATACCACCATCACAGCACCAAATGTTTCCTCAGCAGAGTTTAGAGGCTGCAGACAATCACTCACAAGAAGACGTTCTGGCTGTACCAACATTTTAAGGTGTGTTTCACTTCAGTCATCCTGCTGCTGATCTTGGACAGGTTTCAGTCTTCACATATTGTCCCAGGAGGGATTTTCTGTGAGTCAAAGCGTCGGTTTGTCCACTGGTCACCTCTCTCCTGCCCTCCCTCTCTGCCTTCATGCATATTTATTGATGTTTACTTGATGGGAACATTTGGAGCTGAAGACTGATGGCTCTTTATATCAGCCTCAGAAAAAAAAAAATAAATCATCGCACACCTCCTCTCTGCTCCATCTCTTTCAGGTCTGTTTTTTTTTTTCTGCTGACTGTTTCTTTTTCTGAACTTTTTCTTCTTCTGTGTCATTTTTTCCCTCCGTGTGTCATTTCAACAGGATCCATCATCAGAGGGGCCGTTTGTTTACGTCGATGAGGCCTTGGAAGTGCTTTCGATTCAGTTTTAAACTCGGTGTCGGGACGCAGGATACTGTTTAAGTTTTGCGATAGCGACGAGTGATGAATCAGGAAAAAGATCAGAACATAAATGGACTGTGTTTCTACTTATAGGCTTGACATATTACAAAAGCAGCGCAGTATAAACCGCAGCAGCGAGCTAAATTAATAACCACTGCTTTTATGATTGATGTGTTTACCGCACTGGTGTTTAAAAGAGTCATTAGTGCTTTTAGGGAAAATGGGGTATTTTTGCGAAGCACTTTGATCTCCGCTGTTCACAGTTCAGGTCTCATTCTGGTGGCTGGTGTTGTTTATGAACAAAGCATGTATTTGTATATGGTTATAATCACGCTTGTATATCGGAGGACAGACAGTTTACAGCCGATTGAACGTGTGCATCATCACAAAGCTGACTTTATGGAGGATTTACATCTTAATTCCTGTCATTTGTTTTTGGCGTCCAGCGATGGCTCGTCGATGGTTTGGCCTCAGCGCAGATTTCTCCCATTTTTCCAGTGATACAGTTAAACATCTAATGTTCTCTATTACTCATGTAAGTCAGGCTGCAATAATCTGGCCATAAGTAATGGGCCTCGTTGAAACTCTGAGTGGAAAAACTGAAGAATATCTGACACTGCAAGACACGTTCCCAGACGTTAATGATGCTGGATTGTTTTTCTTGTTGATGTTTGTTTGTTCTGTGCTTTTATTCATGTGACAAGATACAGACGATAAACAGCGTATTGATACAGAATAGTGGAGCTGCAACTACGAAATCCATCGATTAATCACTTCAAACAGTTTATTAAGAACAAACACATCTAAATTCTCTGATTCCAGCGATTTAAATTTAAATATTTTATGGTTCCTTTCCTGCTTTGTGAAAGTAAAATAAATATATTTTAGTCCAAACGAGACACTTGTCACTGTTGGGAAACACTGATGGACATGTTTGGCTATTTTCTGACGTTTTATAAATCAAACAAATCAATTAATAGAGAAAATAATCAACAGAATGATTAATTACTTAGAGAATACTATGATGACATAGTATGAAATACACATAATGGTTTTCACTTGGATTAAATGCAGTGTGAGTTACTTAAACAGAAGTAAAATATTCTTCAAGAAGGCACCTTCACATAACATCTGTACATATAGATATATAAACCATCTGCCTTCACACATGTTGGATGTCAGTCCTGTGGCCTGTCGTCACAAATTTCACCTGCACATTTTAGAGAAGGTTCAGGTTTTAATGGTTCTCAAGGTCATTTGGAGCATTTTAGGTCAGTGGGAGGGTTCTACGGTCCATTTACACAACTATTGTGGTCACTGGGAGGGTTCTTGCAGTTCTGTAGGTGGTTATGTTTGTAGCTGA
>NW_007578246.1:244897-258972 GCF_000690725.1 Stegastes partitus
AGTGATGTTTTTTGGTTGTTCTAGCTGACATTGAGGGACGACATCTTTTAGTTCTTTAGTTCTTGGGTCATTAAGAAGCAGGTCTGACCAAAAAAGAGGACTTTTATTCCTAATAGAAACTTTAAATAATTCTACAGCAGCCCTGGGTTCCTCCAGAACATCACTGGTCTGAGAGTCTTCAGTGCTGAGGCTGCTAACATGCTAATTGATGCTAATTAGCTCTTCCCAGTTATTAATTGCTGTTAATTAACCACTAAACATTCACTGATGATGTCTTTGTGGTGGAGCTGAGTTTACTGGAGCTGACTTTGAGCTGAGTGTTGTTGGTTTTCTACCAACGTTATCGGTCCGTGTTCACTGAAATGAGCTCAAACTGAAGGCTGTCCAATTAGCCGGCTCTAACGATGTAATTATGTGTCAGTGTTTCTGCTGTTAGAGAAAGACTGACGGCACATGAAGGACGTGTCTTTCGGAGGGCAGCAGGTGCTTTGACTCATTAGCAGATCAGATCAACTCCAGACTGAGTCTAATTAATGTAGTTAGTTAATGACATCATGTGCTCCTCCTTCTCAAGCACTGCTAAGTGATTATTTCCAGTTTTCTCAGCTGGCTAACCGCTGAGCTCACTGGGAGTTCTGAGGTGAGAGGAGCATTGTGGGGAACCAGCAGCGTCGATACCTTCTGACTGAGTTAAATCCAGCACCAGCCTCCTCCAGGACAGCACTGACAGACGTTCAGCAGGAGCATCTGTAGAATATGATGGTCCAGCGATGCTCACAAATGTTTTGCAGAAATCAAACTGCAAATGATTTATGGGCGTTAAAAGGCAACACGCAGACGCTTTCATGTTTTGGTCGACGGCCCGCTCGCTGCTCTGTGAGCTGAGAAAATTCTCAAAACACAATTAGCTCAAAATGTTTGCATGCCAGACTCAAACAAGACTGTTTCTCTGCATTGCTAAACAGTTGACATTCAGGAGATTTATCACCCGGCGGTGAAGACATATTTGCATTTAACACTAACACAGATGTGTGCTGTCCCTGCTGGACACACAGATGTGTTGAAAAATGGCCTTTTTCTCTTTTCAATGTGTAGCCGCAGGATGGCGATCCATCACGGTGATGGACGGGCTTGTAGAAATTTCTTCAAAGTCTATTTTTATCTGTCATGTTTGCCATTATGATAAACACCTACTTTGGGTTGCATCCACATGTGAGTGGATTCTAACATGTTTAATGCCAGTAAACCTCTGTGTGGAGTAAATATTAGACTTTCAAGTGTCAGTTGTTGTTAACTTCCAGTTTCACAGGCTCAAATGTGCCCGCGCAGTAACTCTTGGATATCCAGCGTCAGCGCTCTCACGGCCCTCGTCTCTTGTGTTTGTTATTGTGTTGGTGTCCACAGAGGTCAGTTCTCGGAGGTGTCTTTTGCATCATCATTGAAGCCATTTATTACGACTTTATAAGCCGACCAGTGGTGTGGTGTCTGAGGAATCCTTCTTCTAAAACATTTTGCTCCAAAACTACCTAAAAGAACGAGATGATGTAAGAACACCAGACTTCTTCCTCTGTGACCCACCGAGAGAACCTCCAGAACCTCCTCGGTGATCACAACCTCCTCCTTAATCAAGCTGCAGTGATCAACCGATTTGTTATCAACAGTTTGAGTCTGACTGAAGCCTTTTAAATGTGAATATCTTCTGGTTTCTTTCCTCCTCTGGTGCAGTGAACTATCTTTAAGTTGTGGATAAAACAAGACATTCGGGGACATCGTTGACCAAACAGCTGATTGATTCATTAACAGCGACCATAAAAGCACTGCTGTAAACAGACTGTCACCACTAGAGAAGAATAAATAAGTACAAGTGTCCAACACATGAAACCATGTCCTTTACATTTTCCTTCTAAACTGTACTACCCATGATGCACTGCCCCCCCAGGCCTCCCCGGGCCCTGTCCGTGATGACACCGTATCGGCTTGGTGTTCGTGCGAGGCTCGTTTGATGAGACGGCATTATGTGGGCTTTCTGCTTTAATAGCTCCGTCAATACGGCCCGATGGAGGGAAACAAACGCAGAGACGTACGCTGCTGGAAAAGACAGAAGACAAGGAGAAGAGTTCGTACCGCTGATCTTCATTTGTGCTGGATGTGCGCATGTCCGCTCACAGTATGTTTGTGTGTTCAGAGAGCCATCGATTGTGTATTGACGAGGCGGGAGCAGTGATTTATAGCTGCTGGTCTCGGGAGAATAATGTCTTCATACGAGGCGGACGGAGGAGATGTCCTCACAGCGCAGATAGAACTCCGTATGGATTAGAGCCGGTCCATACGGGTCAATCGACACACTTCAGTGCGCGCCGCGGACACACAAACCTTCGCCGAGGTCGAGTCCAAAATCAGCTTCAAAGCTCACAGAGAGCTTCACCTGCAGGGAGACGTCCTCACCACCCTGGTGTTAGCAGCTAGCAGCTAATTAGTGATCCGGGGTTGTTTTAATAAACCTAGAAGGAGACGTGCTGCTTCTTCTTCACTTCATCGCCCGTTGTACAGCCGGTAGAGACTCACACGGCTTCAGCTTAGAGCAACAACAGCGTGGAGCTCCAGTAAACACCATTTATACTGTTCTGGAAATGATATTAGAGGCTGTAATGAGATATTGAATGTTAGTGTGTTGAAACAAGGCGGGACGAGTCGGATCGCTTCATTAGAAATAAAGTTTGACTTCGTTTCAGCTGCAGCTGGGTTGGTAAACGTCTTTAGTTGTCTTTGAAGTTATTATCTCTGCCTAGAATAATTTAAAAAAAAAGAAGAAATTACAAGACATTTAGAAAACAACTGGAAAGATAAAAATTAGTGAGTTTTTTTTTTTGCCATTATTTGTAAAATAAACATTTTTCGATGCACATTTTTGGCTTTTTTTTTCTTCCCTACAGTCACCATGAATTTATACCCAGAAGGACCATTTATAGATCTTCAGGTCTTGTCTATGGGTGTCATTTACAGTTTTCTGTTTATTCCTTGTATCTGGACCAGGTAGGGTCGGGGTCTGAGCTGCTGATCCGTAGACCAGAGCTTCAGCCCCTTTTAATAATTAATTACGTTATAATTTCTGTGATAGCTGATATGTGCACTTTAACAAAACAGAGATAATCTGCTACATAACTACATTTTTCCCCAAAAAAGTTGCAGTTTGCTTTAGTTTTTCCACCATGCTGGTACAGTTTTCACACCGTTTGTGCGTTAACACCCGACCTCCCTGCCGTCCAGACTCGCGGCCACCTCGCCGACCTCCGACCTCCCTCTGGCGAAACCAAAACAGGCGTGTGAGCCAAGACGTTTGGTTCCCATGCTGACGCGAGGCGCTGGCCGTCTGGCTCCCACACACACACTCGGCCTCTTTCGTCGGCCGGCCGGTTAAAGGTGCGGACACGGCGACACGTTGACACCGGCTCTGTTGTTGTTACCTCGCGTAGCGTTGAAAGGCGACGCGAGGTTTATTGTCCTGAACAGACGTGGTGAAAGTGACTGACTTTATAGTTCATCACACACACACACAACATGGCAGCCGCCTCTCGCTCGCATCGTCCGGCCAAGCTAAGTATTATTAGTTTGTCTGTGAACCAAATCAAAGCATCTGTTTAGTGTTTTTGCTCGCTTGTCGCGGTGTTGACTCTGAACATATTTGCCTTTCTGTGCTGTCAGCAGCCTGTAACTCGGTCGGACTGAAGCGCTGCGTGATGCTAACGGCCACCAGGAGAGAGACGAAGCTCCGTTAGAGCAGCTTCATGCAAGTTGATGCATCACTTATTTGGCTGATTGTTCGATTTGATTCTACGACAGACGGCATCGTTTTACGATTTTCAAGCAAAAACGTCAAACACTTGCTCTGTCAGCCTTTCTGGTGTCGTGTTCTTCTCTTTTAAATATATTTTTGGGGCTTTTGCCTTTATTTAGAGCAGTAGAGTGAGACAGGAAAGGAGGAGAAGAATGGGGAGAGACCTGCAGCAAAGGGTCATGAGCGGGATTCGAACTCACAACTGCTGCATTGGGGACTGTAGCCCCTGTTCATGGGTCACGCGCTCAACTAGGTGAGCTATAGGGGCGCCCGTGTTCTTCTCTTTTATATACTGTAATTGGAAAAATTTAAGGTTTTTGTACATTGTATTTGACTTTTTTTCCCCAATTTTGGCCATTTTCTGAAAGACTTTCAAATATTATATTATATTCACTCATTGCAGCCACAGTTTCCTGCGTTTGGCTTCTCTTTTGATGCGTTTTGGAAAGAAGAAATACGTCTGATACGTCTAAACAAACCAAAAACAGGACAAGTGTTGAGCAGCGCTGTGCGTTGAACACGAGCTTCACAACCACCAGCTCCTGTAAGAATATCTAATTCGTGCACACGTAAGAGGAGTTCTTCTGCTCCAGTGCCTTCAGTTTTTTCAGAGTTTACTTTTTTTTGTAATTTTAGATCCAAAACTATTTTCCATAAAACCTTCAGGCTGCATGTAAAGATGTTTTAACCCTCCGTGATGCACCAGAACTAGAACGGATCACTTCTGCTTTGGTCAGGACTGAGAGGAACTAAACCCTGGAGGCAGCACTGGGGCGTTGCTCTACATAAGTTTCATGATTCATGAGTTTCAGGGCCGAGAGTGCAAAAACACTTCACCGCTGTGGGAAACTCACGGCTGCTGATCACTAAATAATCTGTCGGATTACGTGGTTCACATTCTTTGCTGCGTTGCTTCGTTCTGGTTTTTTGTCTCCGTGTCGGTGCAGCATTAAAACAAATGAGGGCACTTTGTCTTGTCGCCCCGCTGATGCTGGTGTAGCATGATCTGAGCGTGGAGGTGTCTCGGTGCAGTCATACATCGAAAGATTTTAATTTGAAAAAAAAATCCATTCATATGCAAGATCTGCATGTAGTAGACTACATACGTGCCTTCAGACTGGCAGAATGAATCATGAAAACTGTGCAGAAGAAGTTTTCTCCAGGAAACTGTGAGAAAACTGAAGCTTCACTGTGTTGGACTGAAGAACCCTCAGATCCACGCGTCACGTCTTTATTAAAGTGCTGCATTTAACACAACTTCACAAGGTTCACATTCCTGCAGCTCATAGACAACATTGGTTGAAGCTGCATTTGGTGGTTTATTTATTTTTTCCATCCTGCAGCCAGAACTTGGGTTAAAGTTCAGAGTCGGTTGAAGCTGCAGGTCGTAGAGATCCACAGCACGGAGCATGTGTGTGCTAATTCATGCACATAACGACATATTAGCATGTGCTTGTGCGTGCAAATATTTCAGTTGCATATGCACGTACCTGTGTGTGTGTGTGTGTGTGTGTGTGTTTGATGGAGGTGTTTATGCTTCACCTCCTCCTCCTCCTCCTCCTCCTCCTCCTCCTCTCTGCACTGTAATAAACAATAACCGGGCATTAATCTCCCGGCCTGCTGCCTTAATAAATAATATCCACACATTCATCAACTTAAACTATTCACAATCAATGCAGCTCTTCATAGAAAACCCACCTAATAAATAGTGGTGCGGCCCACTGAGGCGTGAACTTATAGACCAGCCGGCTGATAAATGAACCGACCCCCACGGCGAGACGCCTTTTATGTGGAAAACTGCAAGTGAGAATTTTTCGATTTTATATTACACTATTTTACTCTTATTACTTTCCTCTGTGTGTGTGTGTGTGTGTGTGTGTGTGCTCTCCACATGCTCTGGGGGTCCTGTAGGTGTTTGTGATTTATTAGAGCGGTGAAGATGTCGGTCTATTTGTTTTGTTCTAGTTCTGGGCTGTTTACCTATTTGTAAGGCACTGATGTCAGAGTTTTGTCTTATTGGTTTCAGAATAAGAATCGCTTTATTTTCAGGCGGCACGGGGGGATTTGTCCCGGTCGCACCGCCGCCGCCGCACAGACATTTCAACAACGAGCAGCGCGGCGATGCAGAGGATGGTGGAGGATGGTGGAGGAGGTGGAGGATGGTGGAGGAGGTCCGGCGGAGGCAGAAGGAGCCTCGGAGGGATTCACAGATCAGCAGAGCGCGTTGATTAGAGCCGCGAGCAGAAGTGTCACGTTAAAGAGCCCCAATTCTTATTTTCCTCTTTGTCATTAAGCTGCTTTTGGTGCTCCTGCGCCGCCCGGACTCTCGTTGGAAGTTTTCTTCGCGACTCATCGACAGATTTCCTGCCTGTCAGGCTTCTGGAGATGCATCCGTTTGCTCAGAGATCTGGAGTTCGCTGCTTTGAGTGGTGCAGCAGCCACGTGCAGCACAACAAGACTAATGTGGTTTTGAGCATTAAAATATGCAAACATATTCTAGTTGACCCCCCAGAAAAATACACATAGATTATATATATATGGAGTTGTTGATGTGCAGAAGATGAAAATTCATCAGGAATTATGTATTTAGTCTGATGTGTTTTTAAAAATAATCTAAAAAAAAGCCTTTTTTTGGTAAAGAAAACAAAAAACTCCCCAGAATTCTTGTATTGAGATGGAAAAATGGAAGAAGCCATAATGTTGTGATAATATATTACGAATATACTGAGTTAATAACACTATTATTATCTTTTAAATTATTCGGTTATGGTACGGGGAGACAATCCAATATTTTTTCAGTTTCAGGTCATATAAACAGCTATGACCTTTTATCACTTTTGTTTTTCTTTTTACCACATTGTGGTATGAATTCTGTAAAAGTGTGTTTTTTGTGACCAGTGTTTGTAGTTTTATAACACTGCCATGTGCTCATGTGCTCATGATGATTACAGTAATTTAAAAAGAGGATTTTTTGGCGCCACACCGAAAAAAAAACAACTATTTTGTGCCCAGTTTTGTTAATTAGGATTTAATTTACTGAGACTTGTTGTTCAGAAACGGCAGCAAAACCCACTGTGTGATCAGACCCACAGCGAGCAGGAGAAACCCTGAATTAGGCAGAATATTGACGCACCGACGGAGGTGACAATCGATGTCCTGACAGCTGGTAAACACGACGCCGGGTGTTACGGTGATGACATCAGGAGGCGCGGGCGGTGCTAACGCTGATCCACGGCGCTGCTCTCCGTCATTAGAGGAAGCTTTAATAACAGGAGACCTCGGCCTCTTCGTCAGCTCCTTAATGTGACTGACGGAAGACAGACGACGGTTAATCACCTCCGAGTGTCTCCGCCGTCCGCCCGTCAGCGGCCTCGGGCTGCGTCCACGGTGGATTTCTGAAGGCCTGAGCTGCACGCTGTCTGTGTTCACCGCGTTAACCTGCTTTAATTAATTTGAAATTAGCTGCCGAACAGTTCAGGATCTCCTCAGAGGGTCACGTTTCTAGATCAGGATGTGAAAGAAAAACCAAACTGGCTGCACCTTCGTTACCCATCATGTGAGCGCCGTCAGATAAAGAAGGTTAAATAAAAACATATAAATCAGATGAGTGGTCGACCGATGAAGTCCCGGCCCTGTTACAGGCCTCATGGAGCAACCAGCTGCTCGTGTAATCTGAATTTATTTAAAGGCTGCTGCAGATAAATGAGCGTTAATGGAGGAACCGACCTGCTGCTGTTTGTCACATGATAACCTCACAACTCACAAACGAGTCGTGTTTGTTATGAAGAGCTCTGATTTCATTAGTTTAACACCAACCGACCAATTAAATAATCTACTCCACCATGTTTTACTCGGGTATGAATCTGTTGATCAAACCTTCAGAAGAAACATAATTAAAGTTTCTGGTTCGTTCCTGTTCAAACAATATTTCTAATATCTGCAGACGAGCTGGAAAATAATAGAAAACTGGGGGGAGATGCGAGATAGGAGCGAGGCCTGCGATCACGCTGGAAGTTCAAACTAAATAACTCGATAATGTTGGCGGGAGGCCGTGTTGGGCTCAACAAATGGAAAGAGGGCGAGATTAGATCAGCTGCTGCGTGGAAGCAGGACACTCTATTAGCAGACGCTGCTGCTCGGTTGTTTGTTTCAGTCGCTGTGAACTCCCATTTGGACACACACACACAATCTCTTTATATCTATCTCCTCTTTTTCTTGTTGTGCTGCCGTCTCTATCTCACACACACACACACACACACACACACACACACTGGGTGATAGATGGTCCAGTCATGATCTGGGCCTGCATTGTTGATGAGGGTCACGCTGCCATGGTTACCGGAGCGCCGTCCGACTCCTGCTGGCCTCGTACGTCGAGGCTATCTGTGCTTACAGACCCTACGTAGCGGCTTCCTGCCTCGTCCCTCCGTCTGCTGGAGGATGAGTGGGTTTGTGTGTTCATACAGTCGGGTTTTGTGTCGACTCAGTTTGTCGGTTTGTCTCAGAGTTTTAGAACATTTAGGACAGTTTTCTTTTTTTCTCCTTCAGGTTGAGTGTAAGTAAAGTAAGCGATCTAATTCAGTTACAACACGGAGAAACAAGAACCAACAGATCTGATAGAATAATGTGACTTGTATTCATACACAGCATCACAAAGACCCCAATAATCAGTCTGCAGGAACATTAACGAGATGAGCAGTGATGTAACAGAAACGTCTGGTTTGTGTGAGGACGTGTTGTTTCTGTGGATAATAAACACGGCAGCAGTGAAAGTTCACTTATTTAAGCACATTTTTGTATTTTAATCCTGATAGAGACTAAATCAGCAGCAGTGTTGTCAAACTGCATAAAACGCTGCACATTTAATTTGTCTGGTTTTGGAGTGAACTGATTTATTTTTCCAACATAAACTCACATCGTCAGAATTCAACATGTCAACTGTTAATTTACACAATTAATATTTTGTGTTAGATGTTAAATTTGCTCTATGAAGTGGGATCAACGTGTCGGTGGTTACGTGGAGCCTAAATTCAGCGCCGTCGGTGTCATGAGCTGCGATTTTGCATCACTGTACAGAGATTTTCTGTACAAGTTCTTGTATATGTTGGTTATCTTATCTTATTTTTTATTGTTATTATTTATTTTACTTTATTTTTATTTTTTATTTTCCTATATCTATTATTTTTTGCTCATTCCACCAGCAGCAGAAACCAAACTCCTCCTATGTTGTGTACCACTAAAGCTGATTCTGATGAACGTCCTAACCTGCTAGATCGCCACGGTAACGGATGCTGTGCTGCTAACCTGCCCCTCGGGACGTTCTGAGTTTTGGATTTCAAATTAAAGAAGTTTGTTTTCTGACAATGCAGATTCCCAGCTGATGTCACACACCCAGACCTGTTATCTAGATTTAAGTCACACTTGCTTCGTCTCCATAATCTCAGATTCCAGGAAATGTGGAATTTCTGAAAGAAAAACGTATAAAAAGTCTGAAATCTGTGTAATTAATGCACAGTTTAAATAATGACGTGTCGTCCTCAGATGTGTTCAGACCCTCCCGTTAAAGAAAAGGTAAAACTCACACATTAAAATAACTGGAAACTGAAAAAAGTAATAAGAAATAAAAATTTGCTAAATTATAATTTAGTGAAATAAGACGTTGTTTTTGAACTGTGGCTGAAAAAAATAATTTTAAAAAAACAAAAAAAGAATCAGAGCACTTTGCTGATGAGCAGTGAGACCAGAACACCTGTCAACAGGTGAGAAGTCTGACTGAGAGGTACAGGAAACACCTGATGGCAGTGATTGGCTTGTTTAAAATAATTCTGTTGAAGCACAGTTCAGAAGCAGCGTCATGATGTTCATTACATTTTATTTCAGCTGTTGTTTTCCTCCTTTAATGGGAGGGTATGAATACATCTGAGGCTGACTGTGTGCATCAGGTTCAGTGTTGGAGCCTCCAGGTGCTGCCGAGGCGACCGATAACCCACCCAGCTCCTCCCTCTGTCCCCCCTCAGACCCTACCAGTGTGGCCACTGCTCCCAGTCCTTCTCCCAGCCGTCGGAGCTGAGGAACCACGTGGTGACGCACTCCAGCGACCGACCCTTCAAGTGCGGATACTGCGGCCGGGCGTTCGCCGGCGCCACCACGCTCAACAACCACATCCGCACGCACACCGGAGAGAAGCCGTTCAAGTAAGTACCAGTGAGTACCCCCACCCATCAGCCCACCAGCCTCCTCCTGCTCCTCCTCCTCCTCCGTCCCGCCTGCATCAACACCACACAGACAACAGCTTCTCCTCCTGACGCCCAAAAACCACATTTACATCCCTCATGTTAGCTTAATTACAGCTTCGTTGGTGAAGACGCATGAACGGCGTCCAGAACAACACGCGATGCATCGATCAGCTCAGAGGATCCTTTTTAATGTTAGTGGCACCTGCTGACCTGATCGGCTCTAAATAACTAGGAAGTACTGATAATTATCAATAAGCATCAGCGCTCGTTGTCGGTTCAGTGCAGCCAGACGACGACAGTCAGAGGTTCTCACAGAGATCGCACTAAAGTTAAACTGATGGCACATATGTAGACATGATGATTAAATTAACAGATAAAAGGTTGTTTTTTTAATATAAATATTATAATTCCTCCCCTGTGAGCCTGATACGGATCAATGTATTGATTAAACGCCATTCACCTGTTTGTTTAACGGCTAAACTACGTCTGCAGGTCGATCAATACGTTCCCATCCGAGCAAAATCTTATCGGTCAGACGATCGATTCACTTCAATTCGATTCAGCTTCGTTTATATATGAAGCACCGGCTTGTCGCGTCGCACAGCGAGGTGAAAATCAGAAACAGAGTTATGCGGAGAAAGCGAACAGATCCGATCGTCCTGTTTGATTTCTCTGCAGCGAGCGACGAAAAGCTCTGCAGCAGGAGCCCGACGAGTCCGATCATGGATGATAAAGAGTTAAAGAGACACTCTGTTTACAGCAAATACAGTAAATACACAGAAATTAAGTAACTTGTGCAGCTTGTTATTTATAAAAGTCACTAAAGGAGGGAACACTGATGTGATATTGGCTGTTAAATATGATCAGGGAAAATAGCTGCAATAATGAACTTTATTTCTGTCTTTACGAAACATTAAAACACATCACGTTAGAGGATAAAGACGATGTGACCTGAAGAAGAGCGTCAGAGAAAGATTGAAGGTTAATAAAAACGTTTTTTAAACACGTTATGAACCGTGGAGCTGACAGTAAAGAGGTTCCTCTAACGTCGTCTCCAGCCTGGACCTGTGGATGTTAAACAGCAGCTGTGACAGCAGACAACAGAATATTATAATTAATCATAATGATAATTAACTTTATTTGTGTAGAGCTTTTAATAAACTCAGAGACGCTTCACAGGATAAAAGAACAAGAAAAGCAACTAATACAGAAATACAAGCAAACCGATAAAACAACACGAGACATCAAGATAAAGGTTTAAATGTTGGACTTTAACGCCCCTGTTTGTTCTCACTGATCCGTTTAACGTTTACTGAACCAGCTCATAACTAACCGACGTCCTGACGAGGAAATCGTCAAGCAGACGGACAGAAAGTGGAGCACAAACAGCAGCTAACTGGTCTAACTGGTTCCTCAGTGGGTGTTTTGTCAGATCACCAGTTTACATATTTATAATAATTTCAGTAGAAAATAATCAGCCTGGAACGGTTTAACGTGCTGCTAATACCAGCTTTTTATGTCACACTGATGGAGCCACTTTTCTGACATCGTTTCCTGCGACCAGCCGATTGGTCGGTTTCAGATTTTCTAAACTTTACAGGAAACCGTAAAACAGTTTTAAAGTTTAAAACGCTGAATCCATGATAATGATACCGTCACTTCCCCCCTTAAGTTTAATCATTTTATTACACAAAGAAAACAGCTGATGAGCTCCTTAGAAGGAAAATAAAACTATTGGAGGCAAACGGCCGCCTTGTAGGAAACTTAGCTTCATGCAACCCGACTGGCATTAGTGCTGATGGCCTCAGAAGTCCTGGTCCCACAAAAACCCTTCGCAAACCCTTTTTTTTTTTTTTGTTTGGACCTTATTTCTCTCTCCGGAGCTTTTCCATTATTCATGATCCCCTCGGTGGAATATTTTGTGGCGTCTCCTGTCAGGCCGCCGCGACCTCCGACCTCCGAGCGCCTCGCTATCGGCTGCAGGCGGCGCCGACCCGTCGAGGAGGATCTGGGCCGCTTCTCGCTCCTCGTAAATCAGGGAGCATCAGCGAAAAGCGGCCCGGTGTAAATACAGCTCGATCACGGCCGGTAATGAATCCGCACGCTGCTCATTTCCATTTTCTTTTTTACTGGTATAATTAGAGGGCAGGCCGCGCTGCAATTAAGGCTGTGTGGATGCTGCCGTTGTCATGCTGTCACCCCATCAGCGCCGGAGGACAATGAGGATTCCCCCGGTGGACGGAGAGGTCAGCGTTCAGGGGCAGGGCGGCCGAGGGGAGAGGCCGAGTGAGGCCGGAGAAAGTGAAGAGAGCAGAATAAGGGGATTTGAGACGTGCAGCAAATTAACGTCCTTGATAAGCAATCAGAGAAATCCGAAGTCGTCATCGAGCGACGGGCCGGCGGGGCGGGAACAAGAGATCACAGTGTAAAAAGTGAAACAACAAGCGGCGCCGGCGAGGAGGAATCCGCTTAAAGCAAATCAGCGTTCTTAATAAGCAATCAGAGGAAACCCCGAACCTTTTCATCAGCACTTCAGAGTCTCGGCGGAGGCAGAGCGGGACAAAGACAATCACGGACGGGCGTCAGAAATCTTTAGCGGATCGATGGCCTCGGGGAGTTATCTCCGTTCGGACGGCGCGGCGGATAGATTAAAGCTGCCACTGTCACTTTGTCAAGAGGAAAACGCTCAACTTTATTTTCCTGCCGAGCAGACGGAGGGTTCTGTGTGGTCGGCAGCTTTTCAGCGCCGGACTGTGGAGGCTGTCAAACCGAAGCTGCTGCTAGTTTCACAAAGAAGCTCCTTTAAAACAACCTGCTGAGGACTGAAGGAAGCAGAGACGCTCAGCAGTCAGGAGGGTTCAGCTCACTGAGACTGGTCCAGATTTATTTCACGTCTCTTTCATAACTTCATTTAACAGACTGACTGCTGAGTTAAGGTGTGACTTCACCTGAGAGATTTAAACCTGACAACATAAAATGCTGCTTCACCTGCCTGTAAGACATGATGGAGACTGAAGCCCTGCTGCGTTGTTTACTGTTTACAGTAATATATAAAACCGTACATTCAGCTTTACATGCAGGAAATAAAAGATAAAACAGAATGAATCAGGGAAGCAGCAGCAGTAAAAAGAAAGATGCAGGACTTTCAGAAAACTTATTTAGTTGTTGTTTCAATCAGACTGAAGCTGAGTGAGTTTGACTGAGTGGAAACAGATAAACTAAGTTTGATGGATGTTGTCTCAGGTAGACGATGGAGCTGTGGGTTCTCTGAAGGTTTGAGAAGATGTTTGTGAGGATGGAGCATCTGTTTGTGCAAATGAACTCTTCATATTTATATTAAAAAAATAAAAATACACAAAATAAAATAAATGCACATTATTAAAAAGAAGCACTATTTGTAAAAACGTGTTCAGAGGATTCCCTGAGAGGCGACGTGTTTTTGCTCATATTAGTCTGAACCAGAAGTTGATTAAATATTATAATAAACAACATGGAGATGAACCCGAGTCGTTTAAAGTTCTGACCCGACATCATATCCAGGCAAACCCGACAAGGATCCTCCATAAAGAAGCTTTAGTTTTACATCACGTGGATCGTTTTGTGTTTTTTGACCCGTTTGTTTGTTTTTGTCGTGCGGCGCTGGTTCAGTTCAGGAAAAGTTCTGGTCCGACGTCTGATAGGTTCTGGGTGGAGTTCTGCTCACCAGAGTTTTGCAGACGTTAGCTGAGCTTCTCGTCCAGAGCTGCTGCTTCAGTTTGCACCAGCCTGTGACTGAACGCTCTCCAGCAGAGAGAAGATAAGAGCTGGAGCTCCACCGTCCTCCAGGGAAGCTGATGAAAGCCTCCTCCACCGTTCTGTCAGGACAAACTGCTCAACGGTATTTTTCTCCTGCTGCTGGACGGCCGACTGCTGCAGCCTCTTTGTTCTGCAGCAGAGCCGTCCTCCTCCTCCTCCTCGTCCTCCTCCTCCTCGTCCTCCTCGTCCTCCTCCTCCTCCTCGTCCTC
>NW_007578246.1:259491-261125 GCF_000690725.1 Stegastes partitus
TACCAGATGCCTCACGCACATAACGAACCGGGTTTCATGTCATCACTGATCTCAGAGTTCCTGTCGTCCTGCTTTTAGCAGAGCACAACCAGAAGTGTTTGTGAATTAAATGTAATATTTTTAAATATAAAGTTAGACTCAGAGTGTTGCTGCTTGTTGTGTCCTCTGAGTGTCTTCTGGGTGTTTAAGAGAGAAGTTGTTGCTTCAGAACCAGACTTGTGACAGAACGGGTCTTCAGCATTTTATTGGTGTTTTTAACAGAACTTCACCAGAACCACTGTTTCTATCTGATACCGAGCACAGACACAGCTGCTGGATAATCAAACGCTGCCGTCGCTACACAAGTGTGACGGTAAAACGTGGGAGTAAAATCCACAATCAGTCCGTCGCCGAGTGAAGCCGATGAGACGCCGGCGGCCCGAAGGAGAAGATTTAAAACCAGACTGTAGATGTTCCTCAGAGTCCTCGCTCTCTGTGATGTGGTGACGTCTGGAGATGCTCCTGGACGGTGACTCCGTGTCATCAGCGGCCATGTTTTTATCTCTCACTCGTCCAAACTTGGTGGCGTTCACGGCCGACGTGATCCTGGATCTCTGGGACTTGAGACGCTTTAGTCGTCTGCTTCCATCAAAGAATATAAATAATAACCTAATGCTGCCATAAAGCGCTGCTGACTGTCAGGAAAGCTGCTGAACTCACAGTTTGAATTCAGTCGCACCGATTCACATAAAACTGCTCATGTGAACTTTCTCACCTAAGATTAGATCCACAACTGAACATATCAGCTGTCATTTGGTTTATTTTACCAGAATTTATTATTTATTATCTTTGTTTTTCTTTTTTTAAAATTATTACCAGTGTTATATTATTAAAGACGAGGACGTAAGACTTTATTTTTCAAAGCACACGGCCAATAAAATTAATTTTACCGAAGCACATTTTTAAATTGATTTATTTCTAAATTAATTTATTTAAAACGGAGCGTTCACATTAATGAACAAACGTAGAAACACACATGTTGTAAACGAGCCAGAATGAGCATAAACACTGGACATTAAATACATGGAGCAGGTTTGAGGTGAACAAACGTCGATCAGATTAACGGCTGTTTTATCCATGAGTTTATTAAATCAGGCCTCAGACTGACCTTCTTCATTTCACTGCATTTTATTTTGGAGAACTGCAGCTTATATGAAACACCATGAAGACAAGGAAACACTTTATTTAAAACCACCCTGAACAATCTATCAGACAGCCTTCCTGTCTCTGCATCTGCTGCCAGATCATTTGAGGATAAATGAAGCGACGGTGTCGAGGTCAAACCAGCTCCTATTTAAATTATAATATATAATATAAACATTACACCTAAAACCAGAGTGGACAAAATGAACCTAATCATCTCTGACCTGGTCCTGCACTAACTTTGCTGATTTACCCTAAAAACTATCTGACGTCTCTTCTACAGTTCTTCATGTATGAAAGCAAACTACATATTTATTGTTTCCTCTGTGGCTCAAACTCTGTTATAAAGAAAATGGAGGAAATATGTGATCGTATAATAAAAACCGTTTCCTGAAGCTCCCACTGACCCACTTTGAGCAGGTTGTGTGTTTAAGCTGCTGCTGGAGGTTTAG
>NW_007578246.1:262425-269811 GCF_000690725.1 Stegastes partitus
CACACACACACACTAACACACATTTAAATGCCCCTGAAGCCCCTCCGGCTGCGACTAAAAGCCCCCTCTCCGCTGCGCTTCTATTGGAAGTGACAGTGACGCTGGCTTATCAGGCCGCGATATATCTGAGTGTGTGTGTGCGTTAAAGTGTGTGAGACGGGGAAGCCGGCCAGATGGATTATTGACGGGCCGGCTGTGTGTGTAATTTGTCGGTCAGGTTGTGAAGATCAGGGCCACAATTAAAGCTTGCTGCTCCGCTGGGCCTCACACACACTTTATACTGTCACTGGATATTAGAGTTAACCGTGTGTGTGTCGGTGTGTGTGTGTGTGTGTGTGTGTGTGTGTGTGTGTGTGTTTTATCTCCTCTACCTGCTCAAACCAAACCTCTGTCTTCTTGTCTCTGTGCATCAGATGCGAGCGATGCGACCGCAGCTTCACACAGGCCACTCAGCTCAGCCGCCACCAGCGACTCCCCAACGAGTGCAAACCGGTGAACGAGAGCAGCGAGTCCATCGAGGTGGATTAACCTCCGACCCACCGACCCACCGACCCACCGACCCACCGACTGTTTACCGACCGACGCTGCATCCACACTGAGCCGGCCACGTCTCCGTCCACACCGACACTCTCCTCGCCCCGACGTCCACGTTTTCCCCTGAAAGAAGTCAAACTGCAGCCGTTTTAATCCCCGTCCTGGCAGAGAGCTCAGAGGGAAACCGGGGGCTTTGATCAATCGCTGTAGTTAATGAGTTCACAACTTATAGACAGCCGACGGTTTGCAGGTTGGAACAGTTGCCTCTGGAAATTAGCTCCACGGCGGAGACGACGGAGCAGCTTTCAGGGCGTTCAACAGCAGCTAATTCCAGATATGAAATTGATTTATGTGGCGCTCCGGCTGCAGCTCCTTTGCTCGCAGCCGGCAGACGCCCCGAATATAATCTCTAATTTTTATTTATTCGTATTTATTTTAGCCGTCTTGAAGCAAAGCGTCCTGATTTCATCAGTGCTGCGATTCAGCCGGACGTCGGTTAAACCGTTAAACCGTCTTCCTGTCACGTGGTTTTTAATCTGCATTTTGAAACATCGCCGTCACAAAATCAGAAAAGCACAAAAGTTTTCACATTTTACTGTTTTTGTCTCCATAAAGATAGAAAAGCTGACGTGGATGAATTATTACAGAACAACCACCGACTCGTTATTCTCCATAAAGTCTTGTTTCTTCTTCTGCGTCCAGGTTTTGTTGGCAAACATCTGGTTTTGTTCCCGTCTTTATGACAACCACACAGCCTCATCCAAACAAGAATAATTCACATTTTCTTTCTTAAACTTTTTCAGAAGCGCCACAAGTTTTCGGGTGTTAACATGTAGACGCGTGTTGCTGTAGAACTTCTGCTCATGAAGACGAGGTTTAACCTTTTATAGATGATATAACAAAGTCCAGCTGATGGAGGAGGCTGGAGGCCAGCAGGGGGAGCTGTTGTCGCCGCGTGTGGACGGAGACGTTGAGGCGTGTTCGGGCGTCGCCGGCTTCCTGTGGATGCAGTCCGACGACTGGACCGACTTGTGGAGCAGCGACCTTCATCCTGCTGGAGAGAATCCTGATTCACTCAAACCAAAGATCCTTTTTTTGTTTTGTTTTGTTTTTCCCAGCAGAGAACTTTCAGACGGACGATTTAAAGAACTTGTGAGGATATTTATTGGAGACGTTCGGGAATCCCGGCGGGTTTCCCTCCAAAGAAAACTCTTTTGTTTTTGTTTTTTTTCTTGAAACCGGGACAAAAACAATGAAATACCAAAAAATTCAGACTGGTTGTCTGTCTGTAGCTTTACTTCTCGGTTTCTTCTTTTGTTTGTTTTGCAACAGCGATGCCAAAGGAGGGCGCGACCAAAGCTAGCGGACTGAGGATGCACAACGAGGCTTTCACATCCAACAACCAGACGGCGTCTTGTACAAACGAAGAAGAGAAACGGACTAAAGAGACATAAATTCTATTTATCTTCTGCCTCATATCATGCTTCGGGCACTTTTTGTTTTGAAATGTTGATAATTTAATTGTTTTCGCAGCTCAAATGTAAAGATGTCAGAGGAAGGAGGAGCTCAGTGGTTTCTTATAGAAATAACGCTGAGCCGGTCAAAGTGGTTCAACAAACAACTCTTTTCTTACATCCTCCATTTTTTAAGAGCTTCAGCATCAAGAGGCACAAACGACTCAGACGAGGGGCGAATCTTTGACGTTTTAAGAATCCTTTCTCATCTTTTTATCCCACGACAAACGTCTCATAGAGTATATTTGCTACGCGAGTCCGTTGACGAAGCGATCTCAGATGTGTAAATAGTCCGGAGAAGAAAACAGAAAAACACTCTTTGTATGAACCAGTGAGGGTGAAAAGCACAGTTATTACAGGAACACCAAATCGGTTTTTGTGCCTGAGAGTTAACAAAGCTTTAATAATAATGATTATAATGATTTGAAAAGTGTAACTTGTCTTTCCAAAGACCGACCGAGTGTTGAAACCCGGCGGATGTGAACCTGCAGACCAAAACCTCTTGAGGGGACGCTTCAGTCCAGGACAAGTCCAGAGCAGCTTCCTTCAGATCTGTCTGGATCCTGAGCTGCAGATCTGCTGGTCCCGACGTTTAAACACTCAGAATCTGTAGAAGTCCGTGTTGGGAAGCTTCAGAACCAGATCACAGACCTGGTTCTGTGTTTAGAGAAGCTGAGGTCCTGACGTCTTCTGTCGCTCTCACACTGAATCTGTTTCACTAGTTTCGGTTTCATTTTGTAAAGTCTACCAGAGCTGTGGCCTCGTTGGTTCGACAATCTCTGGTGTCGCTTTCACAATTTTAGAAATCAAATGTTTGGCGCCACAAAGCGTTCGCATCTGTTAGAACTCCATCAGTTCATTTGCAGCGATCGTCTGATGCTAACGAGATGTTTTATCTCCTCCTGAAGCAAACTGATGAGGTCCAGCCGAGGCGCTGACTTAGTTTCACCATCAGTAGAGCTGCTGGATGTTGTTTATCTTCAGCTTCAGGTAGACGTGAAGCTCAGCGGTCCAGACGGTCCAGACTCTGTTCTGGTCCTCCAGGTGTTTATGGAACCAGCAGATCTGCAGAACCAACATGTTCCTCAGACTCCTGGAAGTGAAGCGTCCCTTCGTCCAGATCGATCCGGTGCTGTACATAGAAACATGCAAACTGTGGGGTTGTTTTTATATGTGTTGGGTCAGCGGGGCGGAACCAGAGCTCCGGAGCGGACCCGCTTTCTGCTCACGATCCGACGAGCGCGTTCATCTAAAAACACCTGAACGTGCCGGCGCTGAACGGGCCGGATGACGTGAGCAGAACGCGGGTCGCACTCGGCTCCTCTGTGGACGATAATCAGGTCAGAAGGACTCCTGAGGATCCGGTCTGACTCGACCCGTGTTTGCATGATCTTCCCCGACTCCCCGCTCCTTTTTTTATCGAATGACAAAAGTGAGATCAAACACCAAACAGACGTTGTTCCATCGGAAATAAAAGCTGAAATCCAGTTTTGATTCTTACCGAGACTCTCTGTGGCTTCATTGTGTTTCTGTGTTCAGTCGTAAAGAGGAAACAGCCGGTCTGGCATCAGGAGAACATCCAACCAACCTGCCGCTAAACGCACCAATTAGCTCCTTAAATCTAATCAGTTTAAAGGCAGAAGTGTTAAAACTACAGATCACAGCTTCAGGTGGATCCTGTGGTGGATTAAAACCTCCTACTGGAGTGTTTTGTGTCTAAAAAATGCTCCGATTACCAGCTTTAGTCTAGAAAAGTCAAACTGTCTGATTGTTTTTACATTATTCTAAGATTTAGGGTTTAAAATTCATGTTGTGTGATTTATTTTTATTATTTTTTGTCTGAAATAATTGACAGTTAATTGATTAATTAGTTGGTTTCCTTTGATATTAACTTTAAATCACCAAACGAGTAATTTAATCAAAAGGCTAATTAACGAGATCGTAGTTTGATTGAACCCCAGAGAGCCTCCAGTGGTTCATCCAATCAGTGAGCTGCTAGCTGGATGTCGTTAGCCAGGCTAGCTGTTTCCCGTCTTTGTGCTAAGCTAGGCTAAGCTAACCTTCATATTTCCCCCACAGATGGAACTCAGCGCTCAGAACGTCGTCTCCATTCACGCTGAGACGCTAATTACCCGCGAGGTGCGAAAAAGCCTGAGGACGTAGCTGAGGGGTAAAGTTAGCGCGTTTTTCTGCCCTAATGGCGGCTGGATTTTGCCCCTGGGCGGTTTGCTGTGTTTCCACACAGGAGGTCGGTCCGCCGCCAGCTGCCTCCACTTAGCGCTAATAATGTGTAGCACCCGCAGCCCCGCCTTGACCTCCGCTCCGCCGGCCCGCTAACCGGGTTTTCCACTTTCCAGGCTGATTTTCAGAGATTATTCCTGCGAGGATTCGACAAAATTCACCAAAACAAACACGGCTGGAGCTCTCGCACATCAATCACGGCTGTTTTCTCGCCGTGGGAACCGGATCCGAACCCCGAAGCCAAACAAACGGTCGCAGGAGTTTCAGGACTTTTTCTTCTCTTTCCTCTTTTTTTTTTTTTTCTGGCCTCATAAACGTCTGACAAAACATGCGAACGAGTCCAGATTAGATTACACGTAATGAGATTAGGGCCGCGATAGTTTTAATTAGGAGCAGTTAGTGTGAAAGAAGGAAAACAAACGCAGGAGGAAAGCCGCCGACGGAGGAGGAAGCAGCGTTTGTTTGGACGAGGCCGAAAAGAAAAGACATTAGAGGAATGTGAAGCTGATGTATGACCTCGAAACAACACAGAACAAGTTCAGAAAGAAAACCGATGCTTCAGCGACAGCACATGACATCATGACGACTGGGAGACGACTGGGAGACGACTGGGAGACGACTGGGAGAACTGGTTTCTGTCACCAAACCTCCACGACGGGACGCTTTCAGTGATGAAACTCATATTTAATCAGGTTCTCAGGTGACGTGAGGAACCGCTGGAGTCCAACTTTAAGTCTCTGTTGAACTGAAACCCGATTCTTCGAGTCACGTTTTTACCTGCAGCTGATGACAAACGCTCGTCTTTGTGCTTCAGACTTGTAAATAAATAGATTTTATCAGCCGTCTTTTCCTGGAGATCTCCTGAAATCGCTGCTTACCGTCGGACGCTACGATTCACAGACGTCCCCTAAACGCCTCACCTGCAGGAAGTCGCTGCCGATTGGCTCAGACAGGTGAGCGAACACCTGTTGGAAAAACGTTTTGGATCCAAACGGTTTCATCACCACCGACTGTTTTCTACGAGTCCATAAACGCTCGTGTTGGTTTAATCGCAGGACTTTTTTATTAGTTTCTGATCCGTGTTGTGGCTCCACTGCTGCGTTACCTCTCGTATTTGTGTGTTTCTTTGGATAAAAAAGTAAATTTGTGCAAAATTATTCAGAAAACGAGTCGAAGTTTGAGCAAAAATGGTCCGAAAGTGACTCAGAAAGTGGTTCTAAGTGACTCAGAACGGGTCAAAGTGATTCAAAATATGTTCCTGCAGCTGTTTGGATTTTTATTCAGTTTAATTTTCTGTCATTTGAGACCCGAAACTAAATTATTTAAATTGTGAATTTTAAGAATCTTGTGGGTTTTTTTCCTTCTGGGAGATTCTGGGATTTTTGTTTCATCACCTTCTTTCTTTTTTTAAACATTCCTGCATTTCATAATTCTATAAACATGTTTTCACTTGTGCCGGACTTCCTGTTTGTTTTTGCTGTGTGAGGGTTTGTCTCCCCCTTGTGGCGCTGGATGTAATTACACAAACAGCTGCTTATGAAGCAAAGGTTTGTTTTTATCTGCAGCATCAGAAACTTTTAAAGGTTTGAATTTGTGCTGCATGAACTTTATTATATGAGATTTTATTTTATGTTTATAACCTGATTTCCTTCCATTAACATCCATAATGATCCAGTTTGGTGGTGATTTAAAGAAAAACTCTGAGAAGAACAACTCCGTAACTCTGCTTCAGTAAAAATAGAATCCGTGGACGACAAACAAACGCCTGCGAGCTGCTGTCGGCGTGTTAAATGGGTTTAATGGTTGTAATGGTTTGCTTTCGCTGGAATTTCCTGTCGGAGGGAAAAAACGTGGAGCAGACGAGAGGTCGCGCTCTCAGAACCAATTAGACGTGAAGCTGCTCGGCTCTGATTGGAACCACGTTGGAACGTTCCGCCGTGAGAACGTCCGTCGGCCCGGCGCAGGTTTGTTCTGATCGACTGGACGTCTGCACAAACCTTCACCAGACGAGAAGCGGTTCTGATTTCTGTTCTGGTGTTTGTTCTGCTGTTGGGTTTGTTTGGGTTCAAGGTCCTGGTCCACCTGAAGCTCTACAGTCAGCGCTGGCTGATCTGGGCTTCACAGAGGCATTGTGGGAACTGGCGGGCCTCCAGTGTTTACTGGAGCAACAGCGAGGAAAAGGCAGCGAGGTGAACTTTATGTAACCCGGTGACGGATCGGTCCGTGTTCACGCCCAGAGTTTGTTTTTTTATTTCCTCTGATGAGGATGAAAAACTCACACGGAACCGGTTCTGGTGAGTCGAGGAGGCTCATCGCTGTCCTGGAGGGAAATAACGTGTAACACATGAGCAGCAACCAGGATGTGTTCATACGGATGGTCGTGATGCTCAGAACACGTTAAACGTCTTCTCACATGTTCCTGAAACGTTCTGAGCAGAACGTAGAGATGATCTGGTTCTAGAAGGTTCTGGGAGTTTTTGGTGTTTCCACATCTGTGAAATGGTTCAGTTGGATTTTATATTTTCAGGCCTTAAAAAAAACATCTTGAGGATTGAATATCTCCAGACGTGCAGCTCAGACAGCCTCCAATGTGGCTTCAGCATGAAGACATGAAGCTTCTTGTAGCTCTGCACATATAAACCTGTAACATCCAGAACCTGTGGACTCCAGGTTCTGGTTCCTGGTTCCTCTCAGAAGGATGTCATCTGTTCATCAAAACGACAGGAGACACTGACACAGGTCAAGAGAGAAATAGAGATTCAAGAACGTTCACGTCAACCAGTTAAACTGATTTTATTCAGTAACAACTTCTATGAAAGTCAGATTCAACCCTAGAAAACAAAGATGGACCGAGACGAACGGATCAGAGACAAAACTAAAATAAAACGACTTGTAAAAGTAAAAATAGGAAAAGATTTAATAAAACGTATTTTAAAAGAACTAATTGAAAATTTAGGATTACATTAAAATACTGCATGTTCAAAGTAAAAGTACTGCAGTAATGACGATTAAAGTTCATTCTAATGAAACTTTAAAACTGGACGTACGAGCTGCTTTACCAGCAGCAGGAACGTTAGAACGAGAAATGACAAATTTA
>NW_007578246.1:275711-278005 GCF_000690725.1 Stegastes partitus
TTAGCATGTTGTAGTACACGTGATGACAGTTAGCATATTGTAGTACATGTGATGACGCGTGTTAGCATGCTGTAGTACATGTGATGACGTGTGTTAGCATGTTGTAGCACATATGACTACGTGTTAGCATGTTGTAGTACACGTGATGACAGGTTAGCATGTTGTAGTACATGTGACGATGTGTGTTAGCATGTTGTGTCATCTGTCCGGTTCAGAATGTAGAACGTTTCGTATTTGCAGCTTTTTCTTTAAAACAAATTCAGCGCTTTGACTTTATTTGACTTGTTGCTTCCACTAAACAACATTTATGTAACAGCTGCTGCCTCTGGTTCATGTGGAGATAAAATAATAAATTATTAACGACTGCAGCACTAAACACATAAAGATGCATTAATGTGGTCGTTCATTATCAGTCATATAAAACAGTAACACCAACATTAAATGCTGCTGGTAGTTTTTCTGAACGTTAACATCAAATTAAAGTATAAAAGTAAAGAAACAAGCTGCTGCTCAATAACTCCTCATTCATCATTGTTCAGGTCAACCTCCAATAAATTCATATTTTAAACTGATTATATTTTATTACATCGTGAGCAGAATTCA
Organism: Stegastes partitus; assembly: GCF_000690725.1. Lineage (NCBI taxonomy): Eukaryota > Metazoa > Chordata > Actinopteri > Pomacentridae > Stegastes > Stegastes partitus. Next base: position 276,315 of record NW_007578246.1, read on the forward strand.
TTCAAAAACATTTTAAAATTCTTTTAACATCAGGATTCAGTTTTATTGCAGAAAACAAAAAGTCCTTTCAGTATTTAATAACGTCTTCGTCTCACGTCTGCTTCAAATGTGTTGATTTAAAACATCTGAGCAGAAACCAAAGAAGAACCAAAGAAGAACCAAAGAAGAACCAAAGAAGCTGTTTGTTCCACAAACACGTTTTATTTTTAATAAAATGTGAAAATATCCATAAAAAACCAAAACGTCAGCTTCTGTCCCAAAAACAATTCACTCCAGACAAACACAATAAATAAAGTCTCTGGTTGACGTCGGTGAGGCTGCAGCGCCACCTGCTGACCGCCTGCAGCCTCGTCAGTAACTCAGACCATCAATAAAGCTTCAGGTGTTTGATGAAGGACCAGTTCAGCTGCTCAGCTCAGTCAGCGTTCATCAGATCAGATCTCAGAGTAAACGGTCAGCTGTTCTGGAAGGCCTCCTCTGTGCTGCGTTCACTGACGCCGCTCCAAACGAGATCAGCCAACGTGTCCGAGTGTCAGTGAACGCAGCACCGTGGAGTCCAGCAGGTTGGACTGTGTGGAGGTCAGAAGCAGCAGGACCAGATTCCTCCTCGTAACAGGAAGTTCAACGTCTTCTAAAGCTTCAGCTCACAGCCTGGATGGAAGAAGAAGAAGGAGAAGCTTTGAGGACGTGGACTTGATCCTGAGATGAGCTTCAATCAGCAGAAACATCGTCTGACGGTTCAAAATGTGTTTCAGTGATAAAAACCCGTCGGCAGCAGTCGGGTTCTGGTTCAGTCCGAAAGTTAAACAGCAAAGTTCTGAGCCTCAGAACCTCACCAGTACAGCAGAGATTGTAGGTAGAACCTGACCCAGATCAGTTCTACGTCCGTCCAGGAGTCTGAACTCTGGACCTGGTTTCATTAATCATTAATTTATAAATAGAACTAAATGTGAACAGTTCTGAACGTTTCATCAGAACTTTGGACAGATTTCTGTTATTTTATCTCATTTATTGTCATTTCTGAGTCACTCTGAACAAACTTTGGTTCGTTTTGGATCCATTCTGAACAATCTGTGGACGAATCTTGAGTCATTTCAGTTATTTTTCTTTCACATCGTGATGAAAACTGAACATTATTGAGATGCTGAACGTTTTCTGTCTTTGTGGGCGGAGCTGGGCTCCGTTAGTATTATGGGATGTATCGTCGTGTGAACAGCACCAGCTTCATGTTTTTGACGTGGAGTCGATGAAACCGTCCAGACTTTGGTCAAACATGGAGCCACGAGATGCTTCAGTTTATCCAGAATGATTCAGAATCAGCCTCAACATCAACAAAATGACCTCAAACATGTTTAAACCAACGTCCAGGACGACTTCAAGACGTCTCATCTATCGACACCACAGCCTGCATGGTGATGAAACGTTTACCTGCAGCCCAGGTGTCTGCCGGCCTCTGATTGGCCGGCCGTCATGGCGTCCGTCGGTCCGTCATGGCGTCCTGGATCTGCCTGCTGAGCTCGGCGATGATGCGGTCCTGGTGGGTGTAGACGCCGGTCCTCAGCAGCGCGTCGCGTTCCTCCAGCAGGCGGCTCAGGTGCTCGTCGGCGCTCTCGTTCAGACTTGGGCCGGGGGCGGAGTCATCGGCGGAGGGGGCGGGGCCTAACTGGCCCTCCTGCTGCTTTAACCTGTGG
>NW_007578246.1:278870-297868 GCF_000690725.1 Stegastes partitus
GCCAGATTCCAGCGGAGACGTTTTCCATCAGCAGAATAATGTTTAATTATTTAATCACTACAGGAAGTTCCTACGAAGCTAATTAAAGTCGACGCTGACAATTGTTTTCTAGATTAACGTCACGTTTCATAGATTTTTTCTTTCATTCTACGTAATAAATGTAATTATTATATCTGGGTTGGGTCAGCGAACCCCGTCTGAACTTCAGAGTTTTTTATTTATTAGATATTTATTAATAAATCTATAAATTAAATACTGAAGGTCACATGATGCCATAAAACTAGAAATCTGAACACATGCAGTGAACGTCTTCATATGAAACCCTGAACTAACGTTAGAACTTCCTTTAGTTTATTTGCTGCTCGTCTTTGTGTCCCTGCAGCAGAACCACTCCAGGTGGGTCGGTACCTGTTGAGCTGGTTCCGGATGCCGTCCAGCTCCTGCCGCTCCTGCCGCGCCGCCTCCTTCTCCTCGGTTGCCAGGTAACGCAGCCTCATGGCCTCCAGCTCCTCCTGCTGCTTCTTCAGCCGGTTCATGGCGTTCTCCTGCTCGCGCTGCCGAAGCAAACAAACACAGCGTCAGGCGTCGCTCCAGGACCTCCAGGACCTCCAGGACCTCCAGGCTGGAGAACAAACCTCTGAGCTCGGCGCTGAAGCCCAACAAGCCGTTTGTCTCGATGGCACACGGCGGTGATGAATCCGTCTGGTTCCACGTTTTCAGAAAAAAACAGAAGCTGCCTGAGAAAGAATGCAGCCGGACTTTGAGGGAATTCACACGAAAGAAAACCAAATAAAAAAGCTTCACGCTCGTATTTCTCTCAGCTGCTCGGCCTCCGGCTCAGACAAACTAGCAGAACCCAGAACCGGGTCGGGTCCATAAATCACTGATACGACGGCGGAGCTTTAATTCTCAATTAAAAGACTTACGGCTGCTGGGAACGGTCCAGTCTGAGGGAACATGTGAACACAGCTGGACGCTCACAAACCGACACCAGAACCTTCATCACACGGCGCTAGTTTGGGTTTTAAGTCATTAAAGAACCACTGCTGCTGACGGTTCTGTTCGTCGGATTTGTTCCATAAAACTTCAGCAAAAAGACAAAAATCATTCAGACTCAAAGAACAGCAGCAAAGTCACACGTTGGTTCTGGACCGGTCCAAACCGTTCAGCTATAAACGACGCAAACAGGAAGTTAGATCTGAACTAACGGCAGGTTTCATGTTTTCCTCTGAATCCATCAAACCGACGTTGGATCAGAACGTTTCTCTGGAAGTCTTCAGACGACCGACGTCATCGGTTCTGACGCCTGTTTTCACCGTTAATCAGCTGATTGTTCTGCAGAACGTCACATCAATGGATCCACAGAACATCCAAGCTAGAGCTCGTTTGTGACGATCAATAATCAATAATCGATGATCAGAATTCTCATCGTCAGCTGATCAGACGACTGGTTTCGTGATTGAACAAAAGCAGCCATGAAACCTTAATTATCATTTAATCGACCATCGAAGGTTAATTTTCTGCTTCTAAAACGACAATAATCAGATTTTTAAGGTCGTAAAACGAGACAGAAAATTTACAGAAACGAGCAGAAAGTTGTTTTTATGACTGAAGCTAATAATTGTTCTTTATCGTCTGTTTTAATAATCAATCAATCAATCAATCAATCAATGTTTGGTGAATAAAACAGAGAATAATGACATCTCAGATGCTGTAGGAGGAAATGCTCGTTCTTATTTCTGTTACTGATGATTAACAGATAATTGATGATCAGTCGTTTGGTCCAGAAGTCATCGACCGGACAGAACCAGACTTTCTTCATCAGACTGTTTTTAATGATTAATTAATGAATCGCTCCGTTAGACGGCAGAAAACTTTTTGACACTGAAGGACCAAGAAAAGCCTCGACACATGGAAACATCAAACATTTGACGACTAACGAGCAAATCAGTTGCTTCCCGTTAACGAACTCGTCGCCGTACTGACGAGCTGCAGCTGTTTTCTGAAGCTCAAGCTGCTCCTCAGCTCAGCCTGAACCTCCAGTCGACAGGTTTCCCTTAAATCTGGAGCTAAGCGGTCGCTAACGCTCGGCCGCTAACGGCAACAGACGAAGCTGGAATCCGTCTCTGCTGTCGCCGTGGCGACGCGGAGCAGAGCGGGCCGGCGCTGGATGGGAAAACCAACATGTTCACGTCCAGGTTCACACGGCCGAGCGAACAGAACCACGGCGTGGACGCTCACGCAGCCCAGTGTTGACTCAGGCGGCTCTCCGAGGACCATTAGCCGTCTGCGTTAGCGCCGCTCTCAGCCTAATTGCTAGAAAAACAAACAGGCCAAACATTTTCTCTGGAGCCCGATGCCAAAGACAATCTGAGTCCTGGAACAATCAGAGGACGAGGCGATACCGAGGCCTGGACGGGGGGGAACTCAGAAACCTCGTCTGGTTTTCACTGAGTAGAAATATTCAGTCATAAAGCAGCTGACGGATCAAACGCTGGTCTGGAAGCTTCCACAGGGAGTTTTTCTTCCTCTCACTCTGTAATAAATTCATATCTTGGAGGGTTTCTGGCTCCTGGTCGGACTAAACTAGACGCTGATAACCAGGTTCTGCTCCTAAACCTTTGACTGATGCTTTATAAACCAAACGATTAATTAAACAATCATAATCTGCTGCTTTTCTTGGTCTCACGCTGTTTTATAATTGAGTTAAAGTTTATTTGAACAGAACACTGTGACGGTTCGTCCAAACTAAAGAGTGAAAAACATCCAACCTTTAAAAGGCTCAATTTAACAGAACGTGAGACCAAGAAAAGCAGAAATTATGATTATTTAATTAATCGTTTGGTTTATAGAACATCAGTAAAACGTTGTGGAGCAGAAACTGATGAACTGTCGAGTTCGGTCCAACCAACAACCAAACAACCCTCCAGAATATTCAGTTTGTTATAAAGTGAGACCAAGAAAAGCTCAACCTGATGTTTTCAGACGAATATTTGATTCACTTTGTTTCGTCTCCAAAGACCCAAAACATTCCCTCTGAAAGATCAAGAAAACTTTAAGTGTTTGATTAATTAGCAGTCGATCAATTATCAAACGTTTGTTTTCTCCTGGTGGAACGAACGAAGCGATGACTGGATTTTTATCGCTCGTTGAAATGGCCGCTGTTCATCCTCAGAGGGACACGATTCATCCTCCGGTGAAGCCGTCGAAACGTTTCGGTTCAAGGCTGATTATTTTCTTGATGAAACAGAAACAAACCTGAAAGACTTTAAAGTTTCTGTCACAACTGAGATTTATTTTTCACGGCTCAAGGAAAAATTTAACTCCGGCCAGAACAAAACGTAACTCCACAAGTTGGTAAGATTCTCTGACACCTGTTTAACCGACGTTGAAGAGTTCCTCTGCTGCTACGAGGGATGCAAATAATACCCACAGTCGACCACGTTCTTAATCAATCATTTTTCATTGATAAGTCACATTAAGTACAACGGACATCGTTCGGTGTTGTGATGAAGCCACTTTTAAACCATCTGCCGTAAACTCAGCTAGCTTACGTTAGCTTCTACGGGCGAACCCTCCTGGATTATTTGTGGAGGTCATTAACCTCCTCAGAAGTCTCCGTCATGGTCCCGTTGCTAGCTAAACTCTCACAATGCTCTCTGGCATTGCCATACAGCTAAAACTCCAAAAAACTTGACCAAAACGTCCTAAAACGTCTCCAAAATTATCCAGATTTAGTATAAAATGACTCAAAACTTGTTGCATTCAAACTTGCTAGCTAACCTCCCACAATGCTCTCTGCTGCTAACATGAGCTGTAGCCTGAGTGACACCTCCTCTGGTCCCTACAGGATTAAACAGTGAGAGGCTCCACCTGGTGGAACAAACAGGTACTACAGCTGGTCTATGATAGGTTCACTGACATCATGTAGAGAATACAGGTTTTCTCCATGTGTTGGAGCTTCAGTGCAGCCGACCTTCTAACTCTATATTTACCTTCTAACTCTACATTCAGACGGTGTCCTACTGGAGCTTTACAACAAGGTTCCACCTGCAGAACATGGAGGAACAGACTGGAGGCAGAAATGTAAGAAAACGTTGTGAAAAGCTCCCAGAGTGCAACGCTTAAAGAATCCTCCACCGTCTGGCTGCTGTCTGAACAACGGCAGCACGTTAACGTCACATAAACGCCTTTAATGACGAAGAACGATCATGTGAACCGACAGTTTTCAGGTTAACGTACTGCCGACGGCTCCACACACATTTTTAAAGGGGGAAGAAAAAGTAAACGAGACCAGCTTCGGCCTGAAAACAGTGATCGTCGTACATCCCGTCTCCTGAGTGACGCTGAAGGATTCAGGATCGATGGCCCGGCGATGACTCCTCTGTCTTCCTGCCTTCTGAGCGGCTGGAGGAGGACAAACGCTTTCCTCGGCTCACGTCAGGTTTTCTGAGCACCTGTGGGAGTTCAGCCGGAGTTTCCTCCACCGGCTCTTGTGGGGCTTTCACGGATAAAAGAAGAAGGGAAACAATCGGGACTCGCATTAGAGATAAATGACTGTTGTTACTGCAGCAGCTGAAATCACAGGAAAACATCACAAGCATGTAGAAACCGTTGGTTTCCTGTAAGACGCTGAGGCAGCTCCACGTCGCAGGAGGCCCACGGAGGCTCGATTGGTAAATGTTTTAGAGCAGATCTGAAGAAGCAAAGCAGTGAAGACCTGACCTTGGAGGTTTCTCCTTTTATTGCTTCTCAACAGTGAATCAATTTAATTTGAATTCACAAAAAAGACTCGTTCATGTCAAAGTGAAGAGTTTTCTACAAAGTGACGTCCCTCAATTAAAACATGAAATAACTGAAGCATTGACCCCCTTTGAAGTCACATAATTGAACTCAGGTGCAGGAAGTTGGTGCCAGAAGTCACATTATTAGTGAAGTAAAGATCATCTGAGGTCAGTGAATGAGTCTCAGTGATGGTAGAAGAAAGACTCCTGGATCTGGAAGGTCCAGTCTCTGGTGGATCAGAACTCCTGGATAGAACTACACCATGAAGACTGAAGAACACTCCAAGAACTCTGTGGAAAGGTTGTTGAGAAGCTTCAGTCAGGAGGCGATACAAGAAAACATCTCTTGGAGTCCAGTTAAATCCTTCATTAATGGAAGGAACATGGACCATGAGTAGATCTGACTAGATCAGGACATCCTCAGAGACTGAGTGACCGAGCAAGAAGGAGACTCGTGAAGGAGGCCACCAAGACTCCTATGACTCCTCTGAAGGAGTTTCCAGCTTCAGCAGCTGAGATNACACCATGAAGACTGAAGAACACTCCAAGAACTCTGTGGAAAGGTTGTTGATAAGCTTCAGTCAGGAGACGATACAAGAACATCTCCAAGTTACTGAACATCTCTGGAGTCCAGTTAAATCCATCATTAAGACATGGAAGGAACATGGACCATGAGTAGATCTGACTGGAGCAGGATGTCCTCAGAGACTGAGGGACCGAGCAAGAAGAAGACTAGAGAGGGAGGTCACCAAGACTCCTATGACTCCTCTGAAGGAGTTTCCAGCTTCAGACTGTTCATAGAACAACTGGTGTCTGTTCTTCACCATCAAAGCTTTATGGAGACAAAGAGAAAGACTCTGTTGGAAAAAGCTCAGATTAAATCTGGACCAGAGTTCACCAGAAGACATGTGGAGACTCTGAAGACACCTGGAAGAAGGTTCAAAATTTAGCTTTATGGTCATCAGACTGGACCCCAAACAATGAACATCATCACAAACACACAACCTGATGCAGTCTGCAGGAGAACTGAGACGTGGAGAAGACTTGTTTTCCATCAATGAGCCGAAGCAAACAGCCAAAGCTCCACAGAGATGGTTTGAAGACAACAAGGTGAAGTTCTGGAGGTCCAGTCAGAGTCCAGACCTCAATCCAGCTCAGAACTTGGGGCTGAACTTAAAAATAACTTCTGTTCACTCATGACGTCGCCGTGGATTTCACTCAGATTTTAATTTTTTACAACAGACGGATTAAATTTTGCTAAAATGCTCTGAAGCACTGTGACGACTTCTTTGTGATTATTTACAGTATTTTACTCGACGTGTGTCCAGATGATCTTCACCTTTAAACTCTTCAACGTGAGTCAAATCCAAAGACGAGGCAACGTTCAGCACTTTGCTTTAAATCATGTTAACGCTAAAAAGTCTCTGCAGTTGTCAGACTCATTATTTCCTCAGTTAATGAAGTGTTTCGATGGTTTGACCTTAAACGCTCATTTTTGTTTCTAATCATTATAATTTCTTCCAGACCAGACTGATCATGTGGAAGGTGTTTCTTCAGGTTGCTGTTTACTGCGGCGACTAGAAACTGAACAAACTGTAGACGACATTCCCAGGAATCCCTCGCTCGCTCCAGACGACGACTCAAACCCGGCGACCCTGCTCGTCTGGAACAGCGCTCCACTGGGGCTCCGCAGCATCCCAGTATGAGCAGTGGGAACCAGCAGAGCCTCCGCTGGGACCACGGCTCTGAAATTCCCTCAGACGATAAGTTCCATCTGCTGCCCGACAGACAGTTTTATACAAACAGACGAGAGACGACGCTTTTAGTCCCGCAGCCTCTCAGAGAGGCCGACTGGAAACCAGTGAAACCGAGACGTCTGGTTCACGTACAGATTATTATTTCCAATTAATCGTCTGAAGAGCAGCTACGGCTTCACTCAGATCTTTCTAGGAACCTCTGCTGGATATCGACTGATTTTTTTTTTGCTTTATTTTGCTCTTAAAAACCAATTTGTGTTGTTAAAAAGAGTCAAATTTAATAAAACTTTCATAGAAACGTCTGTTTGTGTTGCTCGTAGATTCCGGCTGAGCTTCAAATTCCCCTAAAGAAAGAAATCAATAAGTCTGCATCTGTATTTTCAGTAAATGATTAAAAAAAAGCTGAATTTAAAACTTCAAAGAAGCGCTTTCCTTCAAAATGAGACGAATCTCCAAAGAGACACCATCTAGACAGAAAGAATCGACACAGAAAAATCAACCAAACCGGAGCACAAAACAGTTTGCACCAGATTCTGCCAAAATTCTGAACTCATCGGCACAACTGGTTCTGAATAATGACCCAGCAGTTCAGTATCTACAGTCTGAGGACACAACAGGACCACGACGAGGCCCGACATGACCCAAAACAAGACAGAGTGACTGATGTGAGACACACGACGACACAAACAAGACAAATCCAAACAAACCAGACACAACAACGGCCCAAATAACACAAAGATGGTCAAAGACTCGACGGGGAACAACAACAACGAGACCAAAGGGACTTCAAAGTGTCCCAGATGGAGAAAATGGCCAAAACCAGACACAAAATGAGAGAAAAGCCAGTTGTTGAAGATACTCTTAGCACGGTGAAACGTCTTAGTGTCGACGGTTGAGCGCCACCACAAACCGTCAATGTTTCTGTTTGATTACTGAGTTCACGAATGAGTCGCACCGAGCTGGACAACAAACCAGAGTCCGACTCCGTGGTTCCCCTCAAACTGGTGGAAATATGGACGGGTTCCACCCAACGGTTCTTGGAGCGCTTCGACCAAAACTCTCCGTCTTGTGTCTTCAAACAACCGCCGTCTGGAAACAGCAGCTAACAAGTCGTACGAGTCTGTGGAGCTGCTCTTATCGTATCAGTAGAAAATAACCAGGTTACTGCCGTTCAACAAGCCACAAACACCAACTTCATCTCAACACAACCTCCAACATGCTCTTTGGTTCACCAGACAGTTTTGAATTTGCGCTCAAATTTCTCAAAGACAAGAACCAAGAAGTTCTGTTTCAGTTCCTGTATTGTGGCCATCGGCTGTTCATCATAACATGAAGGTAAACCAGACATGAGGGCAGAAATACTGACGCTAGATGTTTTCACTGGACCTCTGTCACCAAACATCAGACCTACAAGGAGCTTATTAATACTTAGAACTTCACTTTTATTGGTAGGTGCTAAAACTTCTTCCACGGTTTCATTTCCAGGCGCTACGATCCAAACGCCGCCCGTCTCTGAGGCTAGATGAGCTTTTCGTATCGATGTTACTGTAAGAACGAGTTTAATCTCCAGTTCCACAACAAGCAGCTCCCAGAAAGCCAAATTTAGCCGACCGACCTCCTAGCCAGCCTCTAAAAACACCAAATTTAGCCCCTCGGCTCAAAACTTTAATCCCTTTGTCCCAATATTTTTGCTCTGAAAAGACCAACTTAAGCTCCTTGTCCCAATATTTTGAGTTGAGAGAGACGGAGGCTGCCGCTCTGATCTGAGGCCTCGGTGCCGTCGGGGCATTAATTCTCCGGACGGCTGCACCTCCTGGGTTGAGAAGCACATTATTCCTCGGACAAGAATTTTTATGATCCGGCCTGAGCTAAACATCACGCCATGCGAGGCGCTGAGAGGAGAGAATAAATAGGCGAGCGGAGGCCGAGAAAAACCAAACAAGCGCCGGCTTTAAAAACCGCCGAGCGGCCAGACGGACGGTCGTGTAAACACAGGCCTGATATTTTATAAAAAGCGAGAGTGTGACATCTGAATAGTTAGCGCCTGACCGGCTTATTGCTCAACAGCAATCCCAGGGATGATTAATGGGCGGGGGGTGACACTCAGCGCCAAGCCCCCTTAGAGCGGCATAAATCACCCGGTGTTTTCTTTACAATGATGTGGCACTTAGAGAGGGGAGGAAGGGGGACGGAGGGGAGGAAAACCTGAAGGAAGAGGGGAGAGAAGGACGAGAAGGGAACAGGAGGAAGGCGAGAAACAAAGGACGGAATAAAGAGAAAGAAGAGAGCAAAAAAAAAGGAAAGATGGAGGCCGAGAGAGGAAAAAAACAGAAATGAAAGACTTGATGAAGATAAAGGGACGAAAAAAGGCTAAAAGATTGACTAGAAAAGAAAAGGAGGCAAAAACAAGGAATAAAACGTGGAATAAAGAGAAAGAAGAGAGCAAAAAAAAGGAAAGATGGAGGCAGAGAGAGGAAAAAACTGAAATTATAGACTAAAATAAGAAGAAAGGAGAAAGAAGGTTGAAGAAAAAGGGGGAAAGAAAAGACAAGACATGGAAAAGAAGCAAAAACAATGAATAAAATGTGGAATAAAGAGAAAGAACAGAGGGAAAAAGGAAACATGGAGGCCGAGAAAGAGGAAAAAACAGAAATGAAAGACTTGATGAAGACAAAGGGACAAAAAAAGGCTAAAAGAACGACTAGAAACGAAAAAACAAGGAACAAAAACAGAATAAAGAGAAAGACGAAAAAGAGTAAAAGGAAAAGACGAGAGTAAAAAAACCCAGAAGTTAAAGAATAAAAGAAAGAAAAGACAGAAAACGTTCAAGAAAAAGGGGAAAAGAAAGATTATAAACAGAAAAGAGGCAAAAACAAGGAAGAAAATGTGGAATAAAGAGAAAGAAAAGAGCAAAAAAGGAAAGATGGAGGCCGAGAGAGTAGGAAAAAAAGCTAAAGAATGAAGTGATGAGAGGAAGTGATGAAGATGTTTGAGGGCAAAGAACGAGTCAGTGGAGGAAAAAACTGAAGAAAGACTAGAAACTAAACTAGAAACCCTCTTTTTTTGTTCCTGTTCAGTTTGTTTCCTCTTTTTGCATCCCTTCAACATCTTCCTCAAACATCTCCATCATTTCCTCGCTTTATCGTCTGTCGCTGGCTTTCTGTCGTCTCTCTGCTCCCTTCTTTCTCTTTGTTCCATCTTTTGTTCCTAAAAGACGGGATGAAGACGAGAGCAGGAAGGAAAGACGAGAAAAAGGACAGAAAGCTGAAACAACGATGGACTGAACGATGTTTGAGGGCGATGAAGTCAGAGACGAGGAAAAACAGAAGAAAAAGGAGGAAAGAAAGACGAGCAAAGAAAAAGACGAGAAACTAACGCTGGAATAAAGAGAAAGAAACGAGCAAAAGGAAAGATGGAAGCAGCTAAAAATTATAGACTAAATTAAGATGAAGAGGAAATGATGAAGAAAAAGGATGAAAGAACGAGTCAGAGACGAGGAAAGAAAAGACTAGAAATAAGACGGAATAACGAGAAAGAAAGGAGCAGAAAAAGAGGAAACAAGCTCCTAAAATAAGATGAAAAGAGGAAATGATGAAGAAAAAAGTGCAAAAAAAGGCTGAAAGGATGAAAAAGAATTGAAGAAAAGAAAGATTAGAAATAAAAAGGAGGCAAAACAGAGAAATAAAAGATGGAATAAAGAGAAAGAGACGATCAAAAAGGGAAGATGGAGGAAGAGGAAGGAAAGCTAAAAATTATAAAGAGAGGAAATGATGAAGATGTTTAAGGAAGATGAAGAAAAAGGAGGAAAAAATACTGAAAGAACGAAGCAGAGACGAGAAGAAAAAGGAGGAAAGAAAAAATTAGAAATGAAAGATGGAATAAAGAGAATAAAAAAGAAAGGAGGAGGAAGCGCAAGAAACAAAGACGGAATAAAGAGAAAGAAGAGAGGAGAAAATAGGAAGGATGGAGGCAGAGAGAGAGGAAAAAAACCCCAGAAATGAACGACTTGATGAAGATAAAGGGACGAAAAAAGGCTAAAAGAACGACTAGAAAAGAAAAGGAGGCAAAGACAAGGAATAAAACGTGGAATAAAGAGAAAGAAGAGAGGAAAAAAAAGGAAGGATGGAGGCCGAGAAAGAGAAAAAAACAAAAAATGAAAGATTAAAATATGATAAAGAGGAAGTGATGATGATGTTTGGGGACGATGAAGAAAAAGGAGGAAAAGAACTGAAGAAAAAGTTGAACTGAAAAGAGCAGGACGACACAAAGCCGTGAGCGAGACGAGAAGCAGAAATGATGGAGCTGAGTGAAGAAAAAACGTGGTGGAGGTCAGAGGGCCGAGCGGGCCGGAGGAGGAGGGCCGGCGTGGCCCACATTTCCAGCTGCTTCGTGTCAGTAACAGTTATTAGTTTGTTCTGGAGGTTTACATTGGTCTCAGCTCCACTTAGCGCTCGGCCTGTGTGTACATGAACGTCTATCTCTGTGAGGACGAGCAGGCCGCCGCCGCCGTCTGGAGCTTCGGCCTCCGTTCGGATCAAAGCCCTCGACGGACGGAGCGAGCGTTGGCCGCCGCCTCTCGCACGTTTCACCGTCTACTTCCCGTCGGCTAAATATTTACCTCTGGTGTAAAAACACACCTCCACTTTCCTCCTCCGTCACACACAAACACTGTCGGGGCTTCTTATACTTGTGAGGACTTCAATCAAACAAGCAAACGATGTCTTCACTGACTCTTCTCTCAGCATTAGCAACCAAATAAATCTAATTACTCTAGATATTAATTAAGCACAGCCAACAGTACGCCTTATACTGATAGATTATTCTGTATAGTAATGATATATCACAACGTTGTCTTTGTGGACTCGTCTTGACCAAGTGAGTTATGGACAGACGTCATTAAACGCCACACAAGTCTCTGTCATGGTGCCGTCGCTACATAAACTCCCACAATGCTCTCTGGGTCACTACAGGAAACAGTTAGAGGCTCCACCTGGTGGAACAACCAGGTACTACAGCGACTGTACGATACGTTTTCCGGCATGCACGTCCCTCGTCTTCTGCCTCATCGGTAAATAATGTATTTTTAATTAGTTAATCAATTAGCAGTTAATCAGCAATATCTCTCCACCTGGTGGCGCCTCCAGGTACTACAGCATCCATTCAACTAACAATCAATCAGGAACATCTCTAGTCTCTAAAAAAGCCCGTCAGTTATGTAATATGAGCTTTAACCATCACAGGAGTCGTTGTCATGGTGCCCGTCGCTAGCTAAACTCCCACAATGCCCTCTGCTGCCAACATGAACATAAAGTCCAAGTGACTTCCTTCTTGTGTTGCTAGAGTATTAAAGACAACCTTCCATCCTATACTGTAAGCAGCTCCACCTGGTGGCGCCTCCAGGTACTACAGCATCCATTCAACTAACAATCAACCAGGAACATCTCTAGTCTCTAAAAAAGCCCGTCAGTTATGTCATATGAGCTTTAACCATCACAGGAGTCGTTGTCATGGTGCCCGTCGCTAGCTAAACTCCCACAATGAGAATCACTACAGGAAACAGTCCACCTGGTGGAGCAACCAGGTACTACAGCAGATCTACAATATATTATCTGACATGAGTGACCCCCGTCTTCTGCCTCATTGATTAATATATTTGTAATCTGTGAAATTATAAACAGCATTTAATCGATTAATGATTAATGTCCCAAGTCTTCTTCTAGAAACACATTTTTGACCACAGCAGACGTTATGTTGGCATCTATTATCAAGAAAGGCTGATATATGGGATGTAAATACATCAGTCGTCATATGCTAACAGCATGTGACAGCAGGAAACTGTCATTCATAGCTAGCTTCATTAATAATGGTTACTGTAACGTAGAAGTAGTATTTAGGATTGTAGGAAGTCTACATCCCCCCTAAAGCAAAGGCAGCTTCAGAGCACATCAGGACTTAACAGATTAGAACTCATGTCCACTGACTCTCCAGAATTCGTCCTTGGTGAGTTTATGACGCTATTTGTTCATTTGTGTTTTATTTTTTTGATGTCTTCATATTTAACACTCAGTGAGCGTCTGAATTGCTCCTCGGGGATAAATAAAGTTATTTGAATTGAATTGGAACAGATTGTTGAACCAAAGATGCTACGGCGCTACAGGTGGCATTAGCTGCAGGCTAACAGGCACAGCTAACCCCTTAGCATTAGCCGTATCCTAGCACGTTGCTGTTTTTACACCAGGAAACGTCCCCTTTTTTATATCTACATTAAAAAAATATTTAGGTGACAAATGTCATGATGTTTTCTTGTTGGCTTAAACATATTTATTTTATTATTTTTACATCCAAAAGCTGGAATAAACTGATCGGGTTAGCGTGAACAGTTTATAAAAGAGCATATAATTGACTAAATTAGCTCTCACAACAATAACTAAGAGCTTAGATGCTAGTTTAATAGAAAACAAAACAGGATTTCAGTAGCAGTTGAAAGCTGCTGTTTTGCTCATTTGTTTGTTGTAGTTTTTCCATTTAATTTCCACCGCTAACGTTTAGCCGCCGTCTCCCGCTCCTACGCACATCGATCACGCGTGTTTCTGTTCCCGCCGGCTGACGGATGGCGTCCGAGGCGGCGTTCGCTCCCCTCGACTCGCCGCTCGTCTTTAAACAGAGCTGCCGCTGAACGCTAAACACTGTCAGCTCGTCTCCAGCAGCAGATTAGAAACCCGCAGCGTCCCCGCGCAGAAAAACTACAATCGTCTGCCGTGAAATACGAGCGCTGTCCAGACGGAGAGTTTAGCTGCTCGCCGGCTCCGTGTTCGTAAGTTTGGCTCTTGTGTTTCCAGCTCCAGGTCGTGTTGTTCACACTTTAGTCACGAGGACGTCGGTTTGAAGGTTCTTACAGCAGTTTTCTATCGTCTGAGCCTGAAACTCAACCTGCAGGAATATGAAGATGTTCATGTTTGTTTTCATTTTAACTGCTGCTGCGTTCAAGGACACTCAGCCTTCATGGATTTATGAGCTCAAGCTGTCTGCTACTGGTTTTTGTGCTGATGCTGTTCTTCAAAGTTGGTCATTTCTTTTTTTTCTTTTTTAAAATTTCTTTTTAAAGTGAATTTCTAATTAATTCATTTTTATATATTAGTTATTTTAAATTAATTTAATTTTACTTTAATTGATCTATTGTTTGCTTTTACTTGATTTCTATTTTATGTAAATAGTTTTTATTTATAATTATTTTAAATACATTTTATACTTTTATATATTGTCGTACTTTTGTCATTGAAGTCTTTGTAAATGTATTTCTGGAGCAGAAAACATCAGATTATTCTCTTTGCTGCCGTTCATTCAGGAGTGTTTGTGTCGCGTTTAATTGTTCAGTTTGAACTCAGTTAATTAAATAAAAATATAATAAATAAAATCAAATAATTGTTTTATCAATTAAATCATTTTTATTTCACTATATTCTTCTATATGGTTTAATTTTCTATATTTAATATTATATTTATTTTATTTTAAAAACATACATATATTATTTCCCCCCATATTTATTTCTCTGTGGCTGATTTGATTTATTGTTTATTTGTGTTTGATGGGCAGCTGATTGTTTCCTGATCTGTTCACCTAAATAAGATTTTCAGTTTTTACAGTTTGTTTTTTTTAACAGGCAGTTTGTGGACATGATGACAATAAAAAGCTGTTTCAGGTCCTCGTGTCTCATCAGTACGACGTGTTTTGTATTTTTAGTTTAATCTACGTCTGCACAAACCAAACAGGAAACCTCCTGCCGTCGTCTCGCTGTTTGTTAATTGGCTAAATAGTGGAGCAGACCTCCAGGAGCAGCGTCTAAGCCTCCTTCTGGCCTTTAGCGCTCGTATTCTGGTGTAAACGCTGGTGGACGGCGGCGGCGGCCGGTACCTGCTTGAAGCGGGCCAGCTCCTTCAGGGCCCGTCCCCACTGCTGCTTGTAGTGAAGCTTGGACTTGGTGGTCGACTCCAGCTTCCTCTCCAGCTCCACCTGGACCATCACAGAGACGCTCCGTCAGTCGCAGGGTTTAAATGATTAACAACGAGAGAACAGCAGAAAAACGTACGACTTCTTCAACTCCTGGTTTGAATCATCCTCACGTTTGTTTTGTTGTCTTGAGCTTCACAAACTTTCAGCTGATTTCTTTCCTCTTTTTTTTTTTTTGCTCATAAAGGACGAGTGGATTTATTACAGGTAGTGTTATTATCAGTAGCAGTAAAAATAAGATTTATTATTAATTCTGCAGCGTTCTTCATGTTAAATTTAAACGATGATAAACCATTTAATCATTAATTATCATCGTATCTGATGATAACTAATGATTAAATGATGCTGACTGGATGTGGACACTCGGCAGACGGGTCGGTTAAGTGACTAAATATTGGCTTCAGGTTTAACAGTCCTGTTACCAAAGCAGCAAACTGCCAAAACAGGAATCAGACGTCAAACTTTCTGAACTAACGAACACATGACGAGTTGTTCTGCTAGAAAAACGAACCAAATCTACGCTTAAGATTGTGACGAGATATTCTAAATGGAGACAATCAGAGACTGAAGGGAAATCAAACTCCTGGATCGACAAAATAAAAGCAGCTCAGTTTGTGGAGGCTGTAAAATATTTTCAGCATGTAGAGCCACTTGTTTTGTTTTTTTTTAATTTTTGTGAAATAAAAAGTGAAAGAAACTCCACTTGTTCTTCTGATTTATCTCCTCCTTCGTGTTGTTCTGGTTCCACAGAGCTGCAGCTGAACCAGAGTGAAGAAGAAGAACAAACCTGGAGGCTGCTGCTCAGAGTCCAGACGGTTAAATGAGCACATACGTGAAACATCTGATGGCCTCAGCAGCAACATGTAGAGATGAACGGACTGCAGTGAAAAATGAGCCCTCGGTGACTACAAACCAGTCCTAACACCGTCTGAGGCCCATTTTTACCTGCAGATCACCTGTTATAATCTCCTTTAAGGTCTTTAATCCATAGCTGTGATTTAAAACGTTCAGATGAAGCTGCTGACCTTCTCCAGAGCCAGCAGGTTGACCTCCGACTGCAGCCTGAGCTCCGGCCTGGCGCTCTGCTGCTCTCTGTAGAGCTGGAACTCTTTCTCCAGCTGCCTGTAGCGAGACTCTCCGTCTGCGATCTGCACACAGCCAAACACAGGTGAGCGTCGTCAGGAGTTTACAGGTGAACACGGCGAGTTCGGCAGCCCGCCGCCTCTACCTGCTGCAGCAGCCGGCCTCGCTCCTCCTCCGCCAGCCGGGCTTTGTCTCTCTCCAGCGCCACCCGGTGGTCGCAGTCCTGCCGCAGCCTCCTGCTGCTCTCCTGCAGCTCCCTCTGGGTCAGCTCGTGTTCGGCCCGCAGCTCCCTCTGCAGCCGCTGAGTCTGAACACGGCAATAAAACACACTTAGAAGCAGCTGAGCTCAAACTTCAGAGCACAACACGATGCAACTAAAGGTTCTGATTAACAGTTTAATTAATCAACTGGCCATATGCTCGAGTGATGCAGAACTTCTGACGGTCTCAGCTGCTGCATGTAAAGACTGCAGGAGAGTAAATGACATGTGACACATATTTCAGAGCTCCTCAGATTCTAGATGTTCTCTTCCAGCCTACGTTCTATGTTTGACCACCAGATGGTGCTACAGCGAGCGACGCCGACTGTGTGATGGAGCTGAAGTGAACAAACAGGAGTCGTCTCTGAACAAACACATGGACTGTGTGAACTCTGACCTCCAGCTCGGCCTCAGCCAGCTGCTTCTCCCTCTTCTCCAGATCGGACAGCGTCTTCTGCAGCTGCTCCTCCAGCAGGTTGTACTCCACCTCCTGCCGAACACAGACACGTTAGGCTCTGGCTTCACGCCGTCACGCCGAGGATCTGGGTGGATGTGAGTGGATGTGAGTGGATGTGAGTGGATGTGAGTGAGCTCTCCACCTTCTTCTTGACCAGAGCCTCCCTCTCTCGGTCCCTCCTCCTCCACTCCTCGGCCAGCGCCTGCATGTGGCTCGACTCCTTCCTCCTCAGCTGAAACCAAACGCACAGACGTCTTTCATGCTTTCGTGAAAAAATCCTGCAGAACGTCTCACAGGCTCAATAAACTGTAAAATGAACCCGTAGCAGAAAGTTGATCAGGATGAAAACCAGCAGCACGACGCTGCAGCTGTTTGCTGGTTCTGGTTCCTACATTTACATCTGACTGACGTGAAAAATCAACATTTAGCTGTTCATAAATGAGTAAAACCTAAACTTTAGAATGTTCTTCAACACTTTATGAGCTATCGTGAATTAAAATCTGCCACACAGATGATTGAACAACCAAAGCAACATCACTGCATTTATATTATGTTAAAAAAATGCCCTGCTTGATTTAAAACTTCTGACTTTTGCATCTCGTCTTATTTCTAACTAAGCCCCAAATCATTCATACTCGTATTAAATGGTGACTTGTAATGAATTTGACCTGGCCAAGGTGCTTCTTCTGGCTAAAAATGACATAAAGTGACTAATTTTATCCATTTCAATGACTTGTTTTTAATATATTTATGTATATTTACTGTAAATGCAACGTCAAGAACTACTCGTACTCCTCTGAAATGTTGTAAATTGTTCAGAAAATGCAGCTTCTATATAATTTCTCATAATTTCTGACATATTCTTGAGCATTTTAATATAACACATGTATATATTTAACATCTCTAAATCAATGTCTGACTCTCTTTTGTCACTTCTAACGTTTAAGTGTTCATAAATTATTAAAAATCTCAAATGACTCAACATAAATGTGGCAAACAGATGATTTATTCAACAATCACTGCATTTATATTATGTTAAAATTGCACTGATTCATTATAAAATTCTAACTTTTGCGGCTCGTCTTATTTCTAGAGTTAAAGTTGAGCCCAAAATCATCTGACTGATATTAAGTTTTTCCTTTTTAAAGTTGCTTCAGACTGATGGTGACAAACTTTAACCATTTCTGAGTTGTTGTTTTTTAAATCTATATTTTTATTTTTTTACTATAAATGCAACGTACGAAATTACTTCAGACTGTTTCTGAGACAACGTTTTACTGTCTTCTGTCAGTTGTTTACGTCATTTCCAGCCAATAGAAGTTTAATAATCAAATAAAAATCTCGTGTCTGAGTGAGTATTTCAGACGTGATCACCTGGTCGTCGAACAGATCCTCCTGCTCCTCCTTCCACAGCTCCAGCTCCAGAGCCGTGCGGTACTCCAGGGTGTCTCTGGGCGCCGCCGGCCGGGCGTCGGCTGCAGGTCGGGGGGCTGCCGGGTGGGGAGGAGGTGGCGGCTGGGGGTGAGCTGGAGGTTCACTCTGGAGACGCAGGAGAAGAAAACCAGGAGACAAAAAAAAAGTTTGGCATCTAAAACGGACGTCATCTGATTTTAGACTTGTGGTGATGAACCAGGACTCAAGCAGCCCTCCTGTCTGATTATAGTTTTCTTTACGTCGCTGATATGAAGTCACGTTTGGTTCGGCTGCTCTCAACGTCCATGTTTTACCTCCACCTGCCGTCTCACCTGCGAGGACTCGGACACGACGACCTCGGCGGCCTTCACCAAGCCCAGGTCCTCCAGCGTGGCCACGTAGCTCAGCTCTGCCACCGCCTCCCCGGCTCTGATGGACGGAGAGGCAGCGTTAGAAACGGTATCTGGTCTGAACCTCTGTGAAGGAATCTGTCAAACCGGAAACTGCAAGTGTCTTTTCAGACTTCATGTGGCTGTAATCAGGTTTTCAAACGTGTAAATAAGAAACTCTGCTGATGTGTTGAAGCGTGTAAAGACATTAATAGATGAAAAGTCTAACTAAAGGCTACAGGGTCAGGTCCTGGTCCTGGTTACAAGAATGAACCTGATTAATTAGAGGCTGTAATTGCATTTTAACAAACAGCAACATGTGACACAGTAAGCTGTTCAGTTCAAATCCATTCTAGCTGACGACTGAATCAAAGAACAGACATGAACTTAAACCTAACGTTTGTTTTTCATTATTTATTTATCTGCGTGTTTCATCCGTCTGCTGCGTTCACAGATCAGTGAAACTACAGTGGTTATGTTCTACATGTTGAGGCTTCTTGTCTTAGAAGTCTTTGTTGCACGATCTCATCCTCCATCACTGTTCACCAAACCTTCTCACTCAGTGCATCCTGAGCATCATCTCCTTCAAACCAACTTCAGGTGCATCAGCGCCACCTAGCGGCCGGAGTGTGTCATCAGCGTTACAGGTGTGACAGAAATAAGGGAACTGAGGAAGGTGCAATTAACTTGTTAAAGCCCCAGCCCTACTTTTTTCCTTTTTTTACTTCTACCTTGACAGATTCACATCTGTAGGTGGAAGGTTTCTGTGCCCTGAGCTCAGGCTCACAGGCTCGTCCTTCATCGGTGAAAACTTGCTCAGCTCATGAGAGTGGCTCTATGTTGTCAGCT
>NW_007578246.1:298188-312540 GCF_000690725.1 Stegastes partitus
GAGGCGACGATGCTAACCACTGATCCACCTGCAGCCTATTTTTAGACTTGACTGCCAAATTATGACACTTAATATCTGTTACTGTTAAAGTCAACATCTGGACCACAGCGTCGCGTGCCTTCAAAGACTCTGGAGAACAGCGCCGCCTGATGGTTTGCAGGCGACATAACTACTGACTACTACCAGAATGAACGAGCCTGTGAGCCTGAGCTCAGGGCACAGAAACCCTGACGGCCAGCTGTGAGGCCTGTTTGACCTGTAACTGGTGATTTCTCTGTTTCCAGCACAAACACTCTGATCTATTTACTTGTGATCTACTCATATCTGTGAACGCATTTACAGAAAGCGCTGCTTCAACAGCACCAGTCTGGGATCAGTGAGTCGGAGCCGCCTCCTACCGCTGGCTGTGGACCACGGGGATCCGGTCCCGGTGGGTCCGTCTCCAGCTCGGCTCTCCGGCGGATCCCAAGAACCGGGTCCTTTCAGAACTCAGCAGGCGGGACAGCTGGACAGAGGCTCGGCCGATCAGCTGGTCCCGGCTGGAGGAGTCTCGGTGCCAGACCTCCACCACCAGAGGAAACCTGGACCACACGGAGGTAGAACACAGGAAAACAACGACCGGGCTAAAAAACACTTCTCAAGTCTTTAGTAAACCTCCCTCGGTGAAGTGGACCACCTGAAGAACCCGTGCGGTCAGGCGATGGAGGCGTTCCTACCTGGTGAAGGTGTCCTGGAGCTGCTGCGGCAGGGCGGCGAAGTCGAAGGCGCAGTAGGACTGAGGCAGAGAAACCTCCGTGTTCCTCTGCAGCTCCACGGGAGGGTTGGTCATGATGGGCGCCGCGCTGCCGAAGAACTGGTACGAATATCTGGAGCACGGCAAACGCACAGAGATTAAGGATCAGGATCGTATCAAAACCACCGAGCTGTGCTGCAAAAACTGGACGAATCAGCTCCGTTCTGCCTTTTATGTTTACCATCAGGAGGCTGTTGGGAATCAGAATGTGTGCATGATTGTTATTTACACAACAATCTGAACTAGAACTTGTGTTTTTATTTGGTTTATTTTTATGTTTTCCCTCTTTGCTGCTGAATCAATGCACATTTCCCCACTTTAAGGTTAATAAAAGCTCATTACATTGTGTTATCGTATCGTGTTTTTGCAGTGAAGCTTCTCGGTAAAACATTATCTGAACCGACAGGAGCTTCTGAGAAACCTGAGCTTAAGATGTTCTCCAGAGGATTTAGACGCTGAAAGGAAAGTGAGGATGCGTCCAAGTAAGAGGTTTAATTTATGATTTAAAGAGAAAAAAACCTGCTTAAAAATCAAACCGTGCCTTCATAAGAGCTCCAGTTTATCAACACAGTCTGTAGCGGACTTGATGGGTGAGTTCATCACCTTGGAGAACGTTTTACATCTTCTGGATCGGTTCTTGTACGTATTCTATCTGTGCATGCTGTAAGATGGCAACGACTTGCTTTGACAAGACAAGACTGAAGTAATTTAACACATGAGGGTGACCGGTTGAAGCCTTGACTCGGTCCAACGTCTGGGAGCTGAAGCAGCGCCTCACCTGAGCGTAGCGGCGACCGGATGAGTCAAACCGAGGTTCCTGAGGCTGCGGAGGTCCAGAGAGAAGCAGTAGTGGTGGGCCGAGGGAGGGATGGACACCTTGGGAGCAGAAACGCTGACGGACGAAGCTCCGCCTTCAGCTTCGGGAGGACGAGGCGGCGCGGCCGGAACCTCCAGAACCTCCGGGTCTGCAGCTGGACAGACAACAACACCTTCAGCTGTGGAACCGAACACCTGGAGATGATCCGTGGTGGTCTGAGCCCTCACCTGCCAGCTCCACCTGATCTCCGGCTCGCTGAAGCTCCTCCAGCAGACTCTCGGCTTCGCTCTCCGTGTGGGAGGACAGAGGAGGAGGACGAGGAGCAGCAGCAGCAGCAGCAGGAGGAGAGTCGGGAGGCTTCTGGACCGGAGAGGAGCTTCCAGGTCTTTGTTGAGCAGCAGGAGGAGGAACCGAGTGTGAAGGAGCTCCACTGACTTCTTTATTCCCGACAGACTGGTGACAGACAGAAGAAAACAAAACTCCAACTTTGAGAAAAATGACGACAAAAAGCCTTACAAGCTCGACTAAGAACGTGGATTTACCGACATAAATATTAAACTACAAAACAATAATTCTTCACAGGTCGTTCCTTCAAATCATCTCATTTGTTGAACAAGTTCTCTTTGATTTGTCTGAAAAAATTTATAGCATAAAGTCAGTATATCCCTAAAGATATCGAAGAACTCTTAGATATGTCTATCACATATTTTCTGAGATGACTTTTTTTTTTTTTTTCGCACATTGACATTTGAGTTAACCTAAAGCAAACTTAAAAAAAAAAAAGTTAATCTCAGAAAGTATTCAACACATTAAATTTAACAGATGGGTCATTCCAGCCAGTTCACGCACAGTTCAGAACATTTCCTACTTCATTTATGTTTTTTTGGTTTTTTTTTTTGAAAACCGATAATCAGCAGCGCTACTAATCAATAACCAAACACACACAGTCTCCGTGCTGATCATGATATGTTTGTCAACGGACACACATCGGCCATGAATGCAGCTCAGTTACTGGTCCCAGTCAATCCAAGAACTCTGGTCGGAGCTCATGAACCTCCTCAGAGTCTCTGTCATGGTCCCGTTGCTGCTAAACTCCCACAATGCTCTCTGCTGCCACCATGAGCTGTAGTCTGAGTGACGCCTCCTCTGGTCTCTACAGGATTAAACAGGAAGAGGCTCCACCTGGTGGAACAACCAGGTACTGCAGCTGGTCTATGATACGTTAACTGACATGAATGTCTTTCGTCTTCTTGCTGATTGGTTAATACATTTTTAATCTGTTAAATTATTAATACCATAATATCCGGACTATACGCCGCTACTCTGTTCACACCCTTTGAACTCTGCGGCTTAAACAACGATGCGGCTAATTTATGGATTTTTACGAATTTGCCTCGAGACCAAAGTGAGGCTGAGAGCGACGACGACAGAGAGACTGAGGAAGTGACGAAGTGATTCTGAGGCTGTTCAGCTCCTGAAGACACTGAAGAAGACGACTTTAGTGGTTTTAGTGCAGGAGGAAGATGAAGATAGCCATCAGTGACTTTTCCTGGTAGCTGCTGGAGTTTTATTTCCTTAACCAGCTGAGTTACAGGAACTGTTCAGAAAAAAGCATCTACGTATTTGTGTATGTTACCAGGACGTATTTAATTAAAAGTTTAAAACATCTTTCTGTGTAAATATCTCATGTTCCAACGTGGACACCTGCAGCTTAGAGACCAGAGCAGCCTGTATATGTAGAAACTGGTTTTCTTTTTAGTTAGTGGGTGTGGCTTATATTCAGGTGGCTCAATAGTCCGGAATTTACGGTAATTATTAATCGATGAACCAATAATCATAAACATCCCGACTCCGGATACCCGTGTGTACCTGAGGCGGGACCTCCTCCCTCCTCAGCGTGACGGCGACTCCTACAGTCGGCTGCAGCTCGGCGGGAACGGCCGGCAGCTTCTGCTTGGTGCGCTTTGGAGGCTGCAGTACGAACGCTCCCTCCACCGTGGCCGCCTTGTCCTCCAGGTCCACGGCAACGGCCGACAGAGCCGAGAGGGAGACGTCGGTGCTGCCCAGGGAGTGGTTCCCACAGCACAGGTGGATCTGAGGAGGGCCGACACCAGGATTACAGCAGGGAACGGACCGGCGACAGGCGGCAATGAGGACGTTTTATTCTCACCTGTAAGCTGGGCTGCTGAGACAGGAAGCCCTGCAGGACCTGCTTGCTGCTGCGGATGCGCACGGAGGCGCGCTCCGGCTCGAAGTCGGGACTCAGCAGGTTGTGGAAAGGCTCGCTGGTGATGTCGTTGCCCAGCAGAGAGTAGTAGAAGAAGAACCCTGAGCCCTGCGCCGACAGCTTCATGGTGCTGGGGATCAACTGCAGGAGCAAAGAGAACACAGCCGGTCAGGTCGTTGGTTCTAACGAACTTCTTAGAAACCTCTACTGGAGACAGGATCTGTCAGTTTTATCCACTGGTATCAAGTTTCATCATGTTTACTGTATGATTCACACGTTTATGAGGTCGTGGTGTCCTCAGATAACTAAAATCTAATCTTCCTGATTCATCACAGGACCGACAAACATAGAATCTAAAGACTGAGCTGTCGTCATGTGGAGGCTTACGCTCTACACGACCATGTTACATTATTCTGTTTTATTTTCAGGTTCATGGAGACGTGATTAAAACTTTTAAAGCTTTTTGAAGCTTCTCAATAAGTAACTTTGAACAACTTTCTTGACCGATTATCAGCAGCGTTGTCAATCAATAACCCATCATCGATCACACAAAGTGAACTGAACAAACATCATTCTGTGTCCGGATACAGTCACGTACAGGCAGAGGCGCCACCTGGTGGAACAACCAGGTACTGCAGCTGGTCTACGATACCTTAGCTGACTTGGTTAATTTATTTTTAATCAGTTAAATCATTAATTAATATAATGCTAATCGATTAGCTGATGAACATGAGGATCCCTGGTTCTCAGGTAAGTATGCAGCAACTAAAACTGCCTTTTTGATCAGTCGATAGGGAACTCAAACAGTCAGAGTCTTCAACAAAAATAAAAAAGTCAGTCGACTTTTGCACTTTCCAGGGAATATCATTTATTGATTGGAAAAAAATCAGAATAAAATCAGCTTTTTGTCTCGTTTAAGAGGCTGAAAGCATCAAATATTCTTAAAATATTCACATTTCTACCTGAATTAATGGCTTGACACATATGAGAACTGCCTTTTGACAACTAATCTTTCCGCAGCTACATTAAAAAAGTGCTTTACGAATTAAAAAAAATAATTACGCACCATGTTTTAAATCACATTTTGAATGAGAGGCTCTTAACGGAGAGACACGTCCCTGCAGACTGTCTCTGGCTGACTTGTGACTGCAGCATAGACAGAACAGATTGGTTTCATTTGATAGTG
The DNA here is from genome assembly GCF_000690725.1 of Stegastes partitus. NCBI lineage: Eukaryota > Metazoa > Chordata > Actinopteri > Pomacentridae > Stegastes > Stegastes partitus. The sequence continues at coordinate 303,212 of NW_007578246.1, forward strand.
AGACGTTGTCGTCTAATGACACTCAGGAGGACGACAGTCGACACCGACGCCGTTATGAGACGAAGCAATAATGTTCAGACAATAACCAGCTGAGACGTCGTTCTGAGAAAACTTCACTGTCTTTAACTCTCCTCAGATGCCCTCAGAGCAGCCGGTCGGGTTTATCGCTACGTGGAAAAAGTGAGAGCAGAAAGTTTCCGAGAAAGAAAAACAAAGAAGCGTTTTCTGTTATCAGACTCGATTCCAGATGTTGGAATTATCTGGAGGCGACGTCATGCTGGAAACGTTATCTGCAGCAATAACACCAGCGCTGGTGTTTACCTGCTCCAGTTTGGTGGCGAAGGCCACGGTGACGGACAGGACGAACATGTCGGCGCAGCGGTCTGCAGGTCCCAGCTGATGGTAGCCCTGGTCTGGAACCAGCACGGCCTCCAGTCTGTCTGGGAGCAGGTCGGCCACCGACGGGGAGCCTGCAGCAGAGCAGGAGGGCCAACGGGTTAGACACAAAAAATCTGATTTATACACAACAGAGTCACGTGTGAAAGGAGCTGCTGCACATGTTGTCAAACAGGCAGCAAATAAGTTATGAGTAAAACATGAAGACAGGATAAAACGACATCGCTCAACTAAATAAAACAGAATGAAACACCAAAACAGGATGGAAACGAGTAGGATCAATTTCTAAAAAAATAAATAAATATGAAACATGAAAACCATTAACAGCAGCCAAAAGCTACTGAGAACACGTCTGAGTGCTTGTCTTGAAATAAATAAACGAGGAACATTTGATTGAAAGAGGAAACTCTTGGAGCTGCTATTGCAAAGGTTCGATCTCCAACCAGAAATTAAAGTTTGTGTTGAGTCTGAGTCGGTACAAAACAACGCAGACAGAACACGACACTGTAAACCTGGAGCGGTGTCGGTGGCAGATCGGATCAGGAGGAAGGAAAAGCTCTGAGGAGCAGGACACCCAACAGGTCGAACAGAGGCTGGGATGCTAACGCAGATCACCTCAGCGTGGACTGAAAGCCGCCATCATGATTGAAAGCTTTTCAGCCCTCCTCAGACAGAACCAGTTCTACTGAAAACCTTCCCTTTAACACACAGTGGGCTGGTAAAGCAGAGCCTCTCACTCTCAGACATGATTGTCTGCCGAGCAAAGCTGTATTTAAGCCTTAGATGCAAAATCTCAACAGTTTGCACAACCGACAGTCAAACAGTAAATAATCCAAACAGATCACCACAGCGGCGACTCGGCTACATAAAGAGTTTAACAACAGATAAAACAATCATCAGGTTTCTGAAATATTAATGAAATATTCAGCAATAAAACACCCGTAAAGGCGTTAATGTCAGAATAATCCTCACAGCTGATCGACATGATGTTCACTAGTTAATCCAGCTGTGCGTGAGCTGGACCAGATGTGCACAAATGCTGTTGCAGCAGCTTCAGGAAATCTGTCATCGATTACTGCCTCCTCTGAGACGTGTTTACACTCAGAGCAGAGTGTCTGAGGTTCAGCACTTCAGTTTGTAACCTGCTGCTTCTGAATGTGTTAGCATTTGAAGATCCCAGCTTAGCGTTAGCATGAGCCTCGGGTAGCTAGCTAAACCAGACAGAAGGCTTCATACGACTGGATGCTGCAGAGTTCGTCAACACAGTCGTCAGTCAGACAGCAGGGAGGTGCGCTAGTTTTATGGGCAATCAGCAAACACACCTGTAACTCCACCCCGTTAACCAGCAAGAGGCTCCACCTGGTGGCGCTAAAAGGCACTACAGCGCAGTAAGCAGAGTCGAGTGTGAGGAGGAGGAGGGCTTCAAAACCCTGTTTAGCTTGTAGAAAAGCATGAAGCTCAACAGTCGGTGCAGCCAGTGGATGCTGTTAAGTCAGAGTATAAACAGCAACGTCAGAAGTGAGAGGAGGAGCTGCTGACCTTGTCGGGGAGGAGCCTTCTTGGCTCTGAACCTGTCCGGTGAGGGTTCGGACGGTTTGGTGTCGTTCTCCAGCTGCATGCTGAGCAGAAGAGCCGGCCTCTGTTTGGTGTATTTACTGCTCAGCAGCGGAAACCAGCGAGGCTCCTGAAACACGCCACACTTTAATGAGTGAACAGAAGCCGGGCGTCGCTCTGAAACATCGGAGAGGACGCTCACCTGTTTGGCCTCCTGAACGGATCGCAGGTCGAGGACGATGTAGCCGACGTTCTCCCTCCTCTGGCTGACGGAGTCGACGGCAAAACACTGGAGCTTTATCGGAGTTCTCTGCAGTCTGAGAGGACAGAAGGATGCATCAGCGTCATATGGAAATAAAAACACGCTGTCGGGTGAAAAGATGATAGTTTGGTTTGTGCAATATAACCTGACGTCTACAAGTGATTTATCAAGAAAACAAAACATTTTCACCTTTAAATAACGTCCATTGAATGGGATCTTTTCAGCAAAAGTCAAATATTTGAATTTGAATTTTCCATTTCTCCTTGTTTTAACATTACAGTAACTGCACATGTCTGGGATTCTGACTGGTATTCAGGGAAAGTCAGATGTGAGGACGTCCCTCTGGGCTCTGTGTAGTTAGTAATCATCACTTTGCATTGTGGTCCAGTGTCCCATTAAAGTCACAATTAATGGAAAAAATAACAAGCAGATAAATGCATCATCAAAATAATCACGAGTTGCAGCACTGCAGTCAGTTGTACTGTCTGAGCAGATCTAAAAGGAGCTCTTGTGTTGATCAAAATAATCTTAAAGCCTTGCAGGCGTCAAACAAAAGGAATAAAGAGAAAGATGAAGCAACTGTGTCTTGTTCTATCTCGCTGGGCGTCACACCTGTGTTGGTGCAGCATGCGGCGGTCCAGCTCCCAGGCCAGCTCGGTGCTGAACTGCGGCTGCTCTCGATGCTCCACCGGATCCGTGGAGAGCTGCTCGCCGTCGAAGCTCGCCTGAACCACCAGGCTGAGCCGAGGACTCTTGGGGAAGTGGCGACCTGCCGAAGCGAGCAGAGTTTCATTCTCCTGATGGCGGCAGCTCAACCAGTCTGCACTTAAAGAGTCACTGTCATTTAACGAATAAACTCAAGACGTTTCACCACAAAGGTCCATATTTAACACATTTGTTATTCAGGTTATACTAATGAAAGCTACCGATGGGCACAGATACACCTCAAAATCACGTTTTACTGACATTTTACTATTATAGTATTCAAAAAGTGTCTGACTCCAGCTTCTTACAGCTCATTAATCATTAATTTCTGTTTTTCTTCCTCCTCTTTGACAGTAAACTGATATTCTGTGGTTGTGGACAAAACAAACATTCCTCATCGTTTCTCACCATTTTTTGATGTTTAATCAATCAGATCAATTGATTATCAGCCCTCTTGTTGATGAAATGTTAAACTTCTAAAAACCCAGTGAGCACAGACCTCTGGACTTACTGCTTTAGAGATTTTTCAAACCTTGTAGATGCTCTAAATCACAAGTCGAATGCAGAAATGATTTATAGTTGGCTGGTAGTCAACAAGTCTGAGTCATAACAGCAGCAAATAAACAAAAACTACTTCTATCTTCCTCAGTGTGGTTAAAACTAGAACTTAAATGTGATAATAATATGTTATATATGATAATAACGCTTTACTTAATGTTAAAAAGTGTTAAACAAAAATTGTAATAAACCTGAGCTGAGCCATGAGCCCAGAGAAAGTTTAATAAATAAAACAGAACATTAATCAAACAACCTAAAAAGCTTTCACAAGGACAACTGTTCTAAAGAGATTTAAAAGGATCCAGATGTGTTTGTGTGTTTTAGTCCATCACTCCTTTAAATCGATCGATGTGCACTTTGCTCAACTCGTCTGTTCTGTCTTTGATCTATTTTTTATTAAACTTGATTTTCTTGAGTCCTGTCTTGTGTTTCATCTCTTCCACGTTGTGTTTATTTGTTTTAATCTTTAACTAGATGATTCTAACTAACGAGCAGCTCCTCTGCACAACAAGACGCCACAGAAATGAACTGACGTCGCTCGATCGATTACTCTGCCTGTCGATCGACTCGTTCAGACTGACTAAACACACACTTGTTTACATGCGTGATTAACTGTAAAATATCACTTTTACTGGGTATTAATTAACTTTGCCTTTAAAAAACTGCACATTCAGAGAGAGAAAAGTTGAATGTTGACGCTCTGAGTCCACCTGATGCGGATTTAGCGGCTTCACAGTCAAACACATTCAATAAAAGCACAAATCGGTGAAATATTCCTTAAAACAAACCACTTCAGAAGGCTGTTCTCCACTCATTCAGGAAGCTCACCTTCCAGGATGGACACAACGATGAGAAGTTGGTCGCTCTTCGCAGCCATGTTGACATTTGTGCAGCTCGAACCAAAAAAAACAAACAAAAAAAACCCTAAAACTTTAATCCGAACTTTTCTTTTCTTCTCGTTGAATCCGGAACCGCTGGAGAAGAAGCCGTGTTTAGTTTTGTGGAAGCGACGCTAACTGTCGGTTACAGGCAGCAAACAGCCGCTTTGTTGTCAAGCTTTGGCGCCACCCATTTTGTTTTCAAACCGGAAGTGACGTGAGCGCTGGAGCCGACAGCGGCCTCTGGTGGCGGGAGGCGGAACTGCAGCCAGAGCAGCTGTACAAATTATTATTGTTTTGTTGGACTTTAGTTCCTTATATTGACTTAAAAAGAAAAGTTTTTAATTACATTCTACTAGATTCTTATACATCAAATGTGAACTAATTAATAATTGTAAATCATTTAATTTGATTATAATCGCAGCACTTTTTAAAACTAGTTGTTTTTTTGGCAGATTAATCAAAACCAGGATGTAACAACAATTAAGACAAAGACTACAGATGTAAGTAAAATAATCAAAGCACTGAAAGCCAAAAAAGACAGACTGGTCAAGTTTAAACATTAAAGTCAAGGCGCTGCACAAAATTAAATAAAATACATATTTACTCAACTAAAACAAACCGTCACAGGTAAAACCATAATATTCTTAATAATGCAGATTGATCTGACTGATTTAAATACTGAGACCGTTCAAGTTCATATTTAACAGGATGTTGTTTACTGATATATCATACTGTTCCTAACTTGATTTAGTTCAAGTATAATGTGTATGATGAGGGCTGTAGTGTATTGTTTCCCCCCATAGGTAGTAATTAATTCAGAAATTTTATTTACACTTCAACCTGGTCAATATAGTAAATAAACAAACAAACAGCAAATGCATTTCAAAGATCTCTTCATGGTCACTCTGGTAAAAGTGTGTCAGAAATACTCACATAAAGCCTGCAATTTATTTACTTAGTCATAAATAAATGAATAAATGTCCCCAGAAAATAAATAAATATGTCTATGAAGCATATCCTGAAATAATTAAACGTGGTATTGCTAAATAAAAAAAAACCGAAAATAAATAAAAGTAGTCTTTGAAAAAGAAAAAAAGGAACTTATTCAATTGGCTCATTTAGCACATAGTCCCATTTATTTATATTTGTTTATTTATATATTTATTTAAATATATATTTTAAAGTCAACAAATATATATATATTAAGTATATATTCATGTTCGACACAGAATTAAACATGCTGTCAGTTAATACACTGTAGAAATATTCATAGAAAAAACTCTCCAGACAAAAGATATATATAAACATCCTTTAATCATGATTGCCAAACATATGAATTAAGGCATATACAGTATAAAAAAGCAACAGCAGGTTTCATGTTTATACGGTTTCAGTGAGTTATTAACTGGATTCACCAGGTGGATGAACTGAACAAACCAAGCAGCCTTGATAAGACAACCGTGTGTCTCCCAAAAGTTGACAGCGTTTTGTAAACAGAGTTCATAGCACTATATTCAAGTAATAGAATGATCACTGATACTATGTAGGTAAGGTGTTGTGTAGGTGAGGCAGAGCCGCTGATAGACGAGGAGCGCCGTCGCCACGCTGGATGGACGTCATTAGAAATACAGTTTTGCACATTACGGCTGAATCTGAATGTTGTGCGTTCAAATCACGAAAACTGTGAAGAGCAAAGTCAGAGAGCATTAACTACAGAAACAGGGAGAAAAAATGGCTTGAAGGCTCTTTGTGTAAGTACTATTTAATTTAATTTTATCCTCTTTTGGGCTGATTGTTCGTCATGGTCATTAACGTTTGGGAACAATAAAGGCCCTGCAAAAATGTGAACTAATGAACTAAAGATTACTACATTTATCTTTAATTAAAAAAGGGTTTAAATTATGATTCAAAGATAGTTTCATGAAATAAAATCACACGAATTTCAGTCAACGGCTGCATGCTAAGCTAGGCTAACTAGCAAACCTTTTCTGTTAAACCAGTAGATTTAGACGCTGCATCTTTAATATGGTGTGAAAACCCACTGACGTGTTCGTTCAGATCGTGGAGCATTAAAATTAAAAAAAGAAAAAAAACTGTCTACGAACAAAACATATTCTTCTGTCAGATTTCTTGGTAACTGGAACTGGTAATTTATATTTAATTAAAAACATTTAAATATATGACTTAAAGATAATTTCACCACAGGTAGCAGTTGCTGTTATTAGGCTAAGCTAGGCTAGCCGGCTTTCATCAGGGCTAATTTATCTGAGTTGATCTTTTATTTTTCTTTTTAAAGATGACATTTAATTGCTGAATTATTTGTACAACATAGAAACTACGTTGCTAACATGTTAAAGCATTAAATTATTATTTTTGTTTAAATACAAGAAAGAGAAAAAAACGACCCATTTAGCCGTAGCTCAGGCTTGCTCACTAGCTAGCTGTAACAAGCAAGAGTGCAGCCACATTTCATTTAACAACAGTATTGTTGTTTGTTTGATTACAAAACAATATATGGACGGAAAAATGTGGGGAAAAGATCTGATTTTGGTATTTCACTACAAACTGAGGCAGCAGTTATTGCTACTCTGCTAAGCTAGGCTAGCCAGCTATTCGCAGCACTAGTTTGTCTGGTTTTATCTTTTTACTCTGTTGGGGATATATTTTTGTTTTGTTTATGTGATGCAAAAACAAAGTTACTGACATGTTGGATCATTAATTAGCCTTTTTAAAGACAAGAAACAAGAAACAAATGGTTCAGTGAGCTGCCAAGTCTTTCTCAACAGCTAGCTGTAGCTAGCTAACGTTCAGGTACTGCAGGTATATGTACTGTAAGGCAGCTCAGCGTTAACCAGATCTGATGTTACTGTATTTTGGCTTTGACTGAATAAAGTCTCGTTGTTGAAACGTCTATTTAGCTCATACAGCTAGCAGGAGCTAACGTAAGCAAAGCAAGACTACAGTTGTTTTGTCAAAAAAACCTACAGAAACAGCTTTGTTGGTGTCATTTGACAGTAAATCTGCTGCTGCATGAGACTGGCAGGACATGAGTTCAGTTTGTTTTGTTTGTGTCACCAAAATCCTGCTTTAGTTGTTGGAAAGACAACGGATCACATCCCAGTTAGCGTGAAAGGCTAACTTTTGCACAAGCAGTGAACCAGATTCGGCCCAAATCAACGCACACATCAGCTGTGTTGTGCAGCGTGGCGTCGTGATGCCGGCAGCGCCTGGTTCTGGGGCTCATGTGGGACCGTGGCGGGTCACATCTGGAACAGCTGCCACGATCATCCTGATGTGGCGGCTCCACGTTGTCATGGACCGTTTGGAGGATTGTGACCGAAGCTTTGCAAAACGTGTTGCGTTTGCTACCCTGTGACTGTATTTGTGCAAACTTGCATAACTCGGGGCTTCTGCTGGAGTTTTGTTTTGTTTTTTTACACATATTCCAGATGTTAAGCGACCCAACGGTGGCTTAACGGTGGATTTTGGACACATTTTGGTTAAAGACGACAATTTTTAGTTCCTGCAGGGTCACTTAAACGACACTGAGACTCATCAAACCACAATAAACGAGGAGAATTTGGGGTTTGTTGTTTGTAAGACGTGGCAGTGGTAGGACAGCGGCGGTAACACTCGCCTATCAGCGGCTCTGCAATGAGCTAGTTCACTTGTAGAAAGCATGAGAGCAGGAGCAGGGCGACGGACTGAGAGAACAAGCCTTTATCTCCACTATCATCACCCAGCAGTACAAATATGAGCATTTTAGCTGAAGGATAATCCCAGTGTGTCTTCATTTTGCATCACAGCAGTTCCAGTGTCGGTCAGATGTTCTGGTTGATCTAATATGTCAACAGACACGCGATCCAACGCCGTGACTGTGAAGCAGAGAACGACGCGAGAAGATTTGGCTTCAGGAATTTGGAAATGTTCTCAAGAAAGCTGTTCAGCTGGCAGGATGTCGTACTCTAAACTGAGTTTAACATGTTCTCAACCGTAGAATATGACGCCGCACGTCTATGATTTCATATATAGGACTGTACAAGACGTTAAATGATCCAAACCAAAAATCCACGTCATGCAACCGGATGTGAAGATGAAGAGTCAAGCATCTGACAGACAATGAAGCCAAATGTTTTTCTTCTTCTTTTGTTTGCTTTTGGTCATAAACTCACTATTGTACCTGAGCAAAAACACCACCTTTCATTTAGTTTCGAGTTCACTGTCAGCCTCAGAGGGAACCAACCCATGACTAGAAACGTGAGAGAAACACCGATGTGACACTGGAGTTATCCTTCAGAGGGAGGTCATGAAAAGCACAACCGACGTCGCCCCAGTTGGTGCGTCTGATGTTCAGCATCACGTTTTTCACATTTGAGTTCATTCAGTCTCGTTATGTCAACAACAACAACAGGAACGACGGTTTAATGATCTGCTGAGACTCTCCTTAAGCAGCTGCAGTGGAGTCCTTGTTCAACAACGGCGTTGATAATATTTCTATGGTTTGGTCAGATGTTGCTCTGTGGTGTTCAGGGCAGAATCGCGTCTCGCTAAACCTGCAGCTGCTTTAATCTGGCAGTGTGTGAGTCCGGTGAGTTGACGGCGCTGGATGTGATGCTTGTGAAGAAGCACAAACTGGGGCGAACACACAGCTTCCAGAAACAAGATGTTCCATCACATGTGCAACCTAAACAATGACATGAACGGTGGTGATCAAAGGTCCACCTGTAGAGAGCGAGTATGTCCTCCTAGAACTACAAGTTTGGATGATAAGTTATGATGGAACCAGTGAAACACGTGTGGATCTGTCACAGAAACACAATCGGGCTCTTTGGTTCTTTCATGGATTCATTAAAGGTCTTCTGGAAACCTGATGAATCAGAAATACACAAACAGCACCTTGAATCATCAGCTGGTGACTAGAAACTTGTGTTGATCTAATGGTCTTAGTTTCGTGGCCTCTTAACTTCTCCTGA
>NW_007578246.1:313425-315588 GCF_000690725.1 Stegastes partitus
ACACAAAGTAAATAAAGAAGGAGGAGAACCTCAAACCATCAGCAGAAGGTTGGGCTTTTACATATTTCTGACTCATCAGACTTGGTTTCCAGAGAACCTTTAATGAATCTATAAAAGAACCAAAATTCGTGATTGTTTTTTGTGACAGAGGTTCGTGTGTTTCAACAGAACATTCTGCGTTTTGTAGTTTATGGAAAGTCCAGACTGTCACCATGTTCTGGGTCTGACCAGGTGGACGTGGACCTTTGCTCAGGCCGTCCGTCGCCGCTCTGCCCTCTGCTGCCCTGCATGGCTGATGGAGATCAACGTAGTGTTGGATAAAGCCTGTTAGTGCTCTGCCATGAATCTGTACAGAATATTTACACCACTGGGTTCCTACATGGCACTGGGCAGGTCGATGTGAAGGTTTACTCTCACATAAAGACAATACAATCAACATGGTTACGCTCAAGTACAGGTTAGTAATACAAATGTAGCGTCAGCACTATGGAGGGAGGACCACTTCAATAATCATAATGAGAATAATAAGGATAGTAATAGACTTTTTAGCTTCCTAATGCTGTTTTTGTCCCAACAGGAGTTTTTTTAAAAAAACGATCCACGCTATTGGGAGTCATCGTCAGTACATTCAGTCATATCATCATCATCATCATAATACACGACCATAAATGTGCATTTTATAAAGTCAGGCCGCGGCCGGCTGAGTGGAGGTTGTTTTTTTTTATTCGCGCCGCTGGCTTCTGTCAAAACTCTGCAAAACCGAAAGCTTCAAAAGTCAAGTGATTCTGGATTTATACAGGTAGTTCCTCCTTCACAAAGGTCCGGTCCTGCTCTGTGTCCGTCCGTCTGGCGGCTCCTCTGTGATGACTTATAAAACTGGTGGTTGTCATTAGTAAGAAATGAAAGAGGTTTTTTTTTTTTTAAACTTTTTTTTTTGTTCTCTGCCTCTCAGCGAGGCGAAGCTTATTCAACACCATGGAATTGATGTCTGATAAATCTGCCGTTCCTCATGTGAGACGTGGTCACATGGTCCTACTTCTTCCCTTCGCTGTCTGTGGAGACAAACACAGAGAAACAAAACACAGACGTTCAGCCGGAGCTGTCAGGAAGGCGGCAGCATCAGCGCTGGGTGGAAGCAGGTCTTTTGAGATGAACTCAGGACGTCTGTTTGATTTCTGTCCCACTTTTTCTTACGTCATGGAAACTTAAAAACCTCACGAGATCCTGCAGGCAGCTGCAGCTCTCAGAGCCAGACCGGCTGCTCCACTTCAGGGCATGAAGAAGTGGTTTTCCGCTCACGGTGCTTTAACTGCCTCCAACATTTACAGCCCTGAAACCGTCTTTCTGTGTCCACAGCGGTGAACGTCCACCGGCTAGCTAACAAAACACCAACAACCAGTAGAGACCGGATGTAAGTGTAGAACGATGGAGGCTCAGCAGGTCCGTCTACAGCTCACACTGCCACAACACTGAATCTGTCAGACAAGTTTTATGATGTTCTTCAGAAGTTTACGTCCACTAACTAACCCTAGCCCTTCAGACTACCTGGGAAAGCCCAGACCACGACGGTTCAGTCACAATGTTTGTGTTTTTTTGTCTCATTTGTGTTGTTTTGTTTGTGTGTCTGTGTCAGTTTTGTCTTCTTGTTGTCATTTTGTGTCTTGTTTTTGTCGTTTCCTTTTTGATTCATGTGCTTTTTCTGCAGCTTAGTGTCTCGTTTGTGTTGTTTTGTGTCTTATTTTTGTTATTTTGTTTGTGTCTCTGTGTCAGTTTTGTCTCCTTTCTGCCGTTTGTGTGTTGTTTCCATGAGTCTCCTGCTGGTAAATCAGTTTGTACGTCGTGTGTTTTTGTCATTTTCGATCTTGTTCTTCTATATTTATTCAGCTTCACATCTTTTTTTAGTCTCAAAGTTTGTGTTTTTTGTGTTGATTCATGTCAGACACTTCGTGACGCCGTCGGTTCCTTCGGTGTTCTGCTGTGAACGGGTCTCACGTTGTTGAACTGTGTTCTGTAAAGCAGAACCGTGCTGGTTGGGTTTGGCTCCACGTCTCCAGTGAAGCATCGTAGCAGCAGAGCAGCAGAGCAGCAGCACAACGTTACTGATGGATGCCGACGTCTTCATGTCATCAATCAGTGGCCCAACGCTGGGCTCCACGGAGACCA
>NW_007578246.1:316474-317898 GCF_000690725.1 Stegastes partitus
TGTCTAATTTTTGTTGTTTCCTTTTTGATTCGAGTGCTTTTTCTGCAGTTGTGTGTCCCATTTGTATTGTTTTGTGTCTTGTTTATTCATCTTGTGTCTCGTTTTTGTGATTTTGTGTCTCATTTGCGTTGTTTTGTGGCTTGTTTTTGTCATTTTGTCTTGTTTTTGTGGTTTTGTGTCTCGTTTTTGTGATTTCCTTTTTGATTCATGCGCTTTTTCTGCAGTTTTGTGTCCACTTTGTGTCGTTTTGTGTCTAGTTTTTGTGTTTTTGTGTCTCATTTGCGTTGTTTTGTGTCTTGTCTGTTGTTTTGCGTCCACTTTGTGTCGTTTTGTGTCTCGTTTTGTCTTTTGCTGTTTCATTTGTGTTTCTATCTGCAGTTTTCTCGATTTTGTCGTTTAGCTTCCTGTCATGTTTTGTCTATTTTTGTTGTTGTTGTTTTTCATGTACTGTCTTGCTTCTCGTCGGCGTCGAGACATTTTAACAACACGTACAACCTGGATCGGAGTTTGAGACGTACCGGTTGAGGAGTGTCCTGACACCTGCTGACTGGAGACCAGAGACCTGGAACTCAACCCTGCAACACAGAACAGGACAAAGGAGCAGGACTGAGCAGAAAGCTTCCTGAGTACAGACACAGCATAAACACACAACTGTTGGTTTGTTGAGGAACACTGAGCTAAAGACAATTTAACGTAATAAATCCTCGTTTTTGTCCCTTGATGAGAGCAGAATTCATACTTTACAGAGTCTGAAACACTTTATTATTCAGAATTAACTTCATCATCATCCGTCAGCTGAACATAGTTTTCTGTTGCATTTTTAACCACATTCAGGACGTAACGCAGATCAGAACCAGTGACTAACTACTAACTAATGACTGTAGTTTTTTAGCAGCTGTCTGGTGATGTATCCGGGTTTTGTGTTTCAGGCCTGCCGAGCGACGGAGGACGTCTGTGTAAATGTTTTGCAGCGAGCAGACAGGATTCTCATTAACCTCGTCATTAATACGAACCAGCAGCTCCGCGGAGGTTCGCTGGGACGCAACCGGAACAGATGGCTGCTCCGAAACTAACTGCTGCGCTTTTACACTCGGCGGCTCGGCGCTCGGCTACCTCGCGGTGACAGCTGTCATTCTGGCAGCTAACATCTGGATTTGTGGCTGACGGGCTGACGGGCCGGGGGGATTCGGGGACGGGCGTGCAGCTCGCTGAGCATCGACAGGCTTTATTCTGTCACCTTTAGCTGCACACAAACAGCCTCACCTGGTCCTCGGTGTCACTAGTCCAGGTGTGGATCAGATTCTAACATCTGCACGGACGGATGGAGCCTCAGCAGCTCCATGAAGCGACGCTCTTTCCTCAGCATCACGAGATAACGCTTTATAATCATCAGCTTGCATGTATATATATATATATATATACAT
>NW_007578246.1:319178-320398 GCF_000690725.1 Stegastes partitus
TGATGGTGGAACATCTTTCTACATGATGGTGGAACATCTTTCTACTTATGGTGGAACATCTTTCTACACTTATATCTATAGTAGGTGGAGACAAAACGACCACAAAGAGACACAAAACAACAACAACAAAAAAGACACAAAGAGATAAAACTGATGCATCAAATGACCAAAATGACACAAAACGTCAAAAATGAGACACAAAGTGGAAAATATGAGAAAATAAAACACGTAATGACAAAAATAAGACACAAGAACATGACAGAAAAGAGACACAACTCTGCCAAAGAGAGACAAAACGACAAACAAACCAAACACACCCAGAAACTGCTTTAAATTCAGACAATTACTACAAACAAGTTTCTTTTTCAAGAGACAAAAAACTTCAACCCTGAATTTTAGAACTTTTTAGAACCTGCAGACTCTCTGAATAATTCTTGTCGCTGAAAATCAATTTGAAAATGCAGGTTTTAGGCAGCAGGAGTGTTTGTTGACGGATCGACTAACAATCATCGTCTGTCTCGTCGTGATTCATTACCTTTTGTTTGGGCTTTAAAACATGAGAAAAAAAACAAAAAATATGAACTTTACTGTGATGTAAAAGCAGGAAAACACATCTGAGAACAAGGAACCATCAGATTTGGGCCTCTTTGATGATGTTTGGTGTTTTCTGGCAGCTTACAGTTAAAATTTAGTTTGAACGAGCAAAAAAAAAAATCAGCTGAAATGATAGAAAACAGTGACTGAATACAACGACAGTAAATAACAAAACACAGCCGCAGGAAACAGGGACTGAGAATGGACCAAAAACAGCCGAAAACAAGAGTGAATGAACGAGAGGAAACAGATTGGAAATGAAACAACGACACAAACGAAGAAAAGAACTGAAACAGTGGCTGAAGAAAGCTTTCTTTCTCTGATCATGCTAATCGCGTCACACTGACAGAAGACGTCTCTGACTTCTCTCTCCTTCTTCATTCTGGTTCCACGGAGCTGCAGGACTTTATGCTGTGTGTCAGAGGTCCAACACAAACGGCGGGTGTGTGCTCGTTGTCGTACCTTGGTAGATGTCGTACTGTCCCGACATCAGGTTGTAGCTCATGCCCAGGTGTGTGTGATGGTGTGTGTGCAGGTGTCGGGCGAACGACACGTGGTTCCTCTCTCTCTCTGGTTCTCTCTCTCCTTCGGGGGAACCTTTCTCACCGGGCTGCACGGACACACAA
>NW_007578246.1:320693-323287 GCF_000690725.1 Stegastes partitus
GGTAACTGATACTGCACAGGTAGATCTCCATGGTAACTGATGCTACGGAGCAAGATCTCCATGGCAACTGATGCTGTGGAGCTAGATCTCCATGGTGACTGATGCTGCACAGCTAGATCTCCATGGCAACTGATGCGTCGGTGCCAACCAGGTCCTGGCATTTTTATTTATTTGTTTATGAAACATTTTGCTGTTATTTTACAGATTTTCTGTATATTGGTGAATACATAAACAGCACAGACATGTTTTCGAATGATCGCAAGAATAAAAGCTTCAGCGGCAATTTGTAGCTATTTTACTGCTTTTTCTAGCATGAATATGATTTTTTTTTTAAAATATCTTATTATATGAACATTTTTATGTGAATAAGTAAGTCGGCCACTGAGGTGGTCAAAATAATTTTAATTTTCTTTTTTTGTGCTTATTGCTTTTTCTTTTTTAAAAAAACATTGACATTGACAAGACATTTTGTGTTTGAGATGGAGTCAGCAGCTCTGCGTGTGATTATTTTCTAGGTTTGATTTTGTATATTGTAGTAAGATGTTTAGTGTTTATTAAACTATATCACATTGGGAGCTGACGATTCAGAATCATGCTGTTAATTATTGCGAAACACACATTTTTAAAAACATCTTATTCTACCAAAACTCGCTGTACTTGAGAGTAAAAAAACAAAACAGAGTCAAATTTCCTGTGTTTACACAAACGTTTTTTGTTCAGTGAAGCTGCAGTTCTTCTCGTCACCACTAGATGTCCCACAAAAACCCACCTGCATTGAAGTGAATGGATAAAAACCACCAGTTCTCCTTCAAAAATGCAATTTTAAGGCTTTTTTCCCACTAATACAAGTCTTGGTTGGTTTATTTTTTACTTTCTCGTCGTCACTTTTCTTATCGTCGCTCAGCGGCAGGTGCAGAAAAACAGACAGAACAGTCAAAGTGCTGCTTCCAAAGTCAAGATTAACTTTCTTGCTCAACTTAAAGGATTATAAAACTCCATCTCCAAGCTTTTCTCAACCATTTTTCTGCCAGTGTTTTTAATTTTATTTTTTATTATTACACTGTGAAAATCAAACAGCGTCACATCGTTGAAACGTTCCTGAAAGTTTCCTCAAAGACTCGACTTTAAGCCTTTTAGTTGTGAGTCATGAGAGAGAGGAGAGCGTCTGCTGCAACAAGGAAGTCAACAGGTCGCTTTGCTAATTAACCGGAAAACATAAAACACTGGAAGCTCTGGCGTTCTGTAAAATGATCTGACATCTCAGGGAAACGATCAGAAGTTGAGGCCGAATTATTAAAAATGACTCGAAGCTTGACCTCATTTACACAGAAATGATCCAAAAAGACAAAAAGACAAACGCTTCGTCTAAACTGCCTTAAAATTAAACAGCTTGTCGCCTCGACTTCATTTTACCCTTTTGATTATCTGAGAGTCTTTAATGATTTTAGTTTCTTTTGAACTTATTTTTTTCCAATGTCATTTAAATTTTCGCAGCCTTTATTTACCGTATTGTATTTTTATCCATCTCATTTTAAATCCTGATGATTTCTATCAAGACAGATTATTATAATTTAGTCATTTATTTTAAATTTTATATTATTATTATTATTATTATTTATTCATTTATTTTAAATTTTATATTATTATTTTTATTTTTTTATTACTCTGTGTGACATGTGGTTCAATCAGGAGGGGAAAAAAAATCACCAAATCTAAAATAAATTGTGATATTTTATCGAAAATCACTTTATTGTCGCTATTATTCAATAACTAATTTTAACATTTTTTTTGAAATATAAAAAATGATATTAATAAAAATAAATCATATGTACCAATGCAGAAAAATAAAACTTATTATTATTATTATTTTTAAATAAAATCTTTTTATATTTATTTTTATTTACTATTATTATGAAACATGTTTTGCTGAATTCTCTGTTTAAGGGTTTAAAACGTGTTTAACTTTTATTTTAGGATGTTTTCTCCATAAAACAAACTCAACAAAGCTGTGTTAAATGCAAACGGTGGAATTAAAGTTTTATTGTTGCTCTGAAGCAGTATTAAGGTTTATTTTTATTATAATTAAAGTCATGGACTCTGCTGAGCCGAGGTTTGTGTGTGTTTGTGTGTCAGGTGATGCTGTGCGGTGTGGATGTTGCCTCACAGCGGGGGACTTTCCGTGGTACTGGTGACTCTGCTGCTGCAGCAGCTCCATGGCCGAGGACGAGGACGAGTCGCCGCTCGCTTTGCTGCTCACGGCGCCTCCTCTGCCGGGCGGAGTCACCTCCGACTCCTCCCTGCCCGCCGTCTTCCCGTACAGAGGATAGTGGAAACCTGCCGGACACACAGCAGCATCCACACAGCATCGGTAAACACACGGAGGCCTCCAGATTCTGTCACAGAGCAGGAAGTGTACATTTAACAGACTTTGGTTTCCATTGAAGGTCCTGCTGTGTCTGAGTTTGTAGAGATTCAGAGAAACGAGGACAAAACAGTGTAAACCAGTTTGTTTTCAGTTGGACTGAAAGGAAACGCAGCTTTAAATATGTTCAAAGTGACAGTAGAACTTAAAAGATTGTCCAAAATGACTCAGA
>NW_007578246.1:326071-333631 GCF_000690725.1 Stegastes partitus
CCTACCTGGGTAGTTGTGGACCAGGGTCGGGGACACCCCTCGGTAGGAGCCCCCGCCGCCCTCACACATGGCCAGGTACGGGGGGTAGGAGGAGTGCTGGTACTGGATGTAGGGCTGCTGGGGGGTCATGGGAGGCGACACCGCCGCCCGGGCGCTCTGCGACTCCTCGGCCAGGCCTCCCATCGCCTCCTGGCCCGGGTCCTCCAGCGCCTCCAGCCGCTCCGGGTCGTCGGCGTCGATGGCGGGCGGGAGGTCGTGGGCTCCCCTGGACTTTTTAGCCTCGGCTCCTCCTCTATCCCCTCCCCCTGAGGTCATCTTGGCCCCGGCCGGCTCCACGGTAGCGCCCCACTCTTTCCCAGTGTCAGCTTCGCCCTCCTCGGCCTCCTCGCCGTGCTGAAGCTCTGAGTATTTGCTGTGAGCGAGGCGGTGAGCCCAGGCCGGGCCGTCTGAGGGCTAAATCGATGGGGACAAGAGTTGGTGCGAGTCGCAGTGTTTCCCCTATAATTCTTTGCTAACAGAGGTGGATGGGAGTCGTTTTGGGGTCATTTCAGCTCCGCGTCTCTGTCCCGGTTTAACAGCTTTTTTTCCACATTACGTCTAAATATTTTGGTGTTACTGTTTTAGCGTTCTGATTCTGTGTAGCTGGGGCCACCGCTGCTGATCGAATATAGAGGAAACACTGAGTGAACAGAGCCTTAGACAGAGCGCCTATCACTGGCTCTGGGTGGGATGCTGATGGAGGATGACGACGTTTGGACAGCCGGCGGCCGGTCGGAGGTGGGATGTCCCGCTCAATGAACCAAGACACACATGATCAAGTGCAGAATTCAGGCCAACCTCAAGCTTTTCACATGACCCGGCATGGACAGCGGCTTCGCTAAAAATCTGTACAAGCTTTCGTATCAAAACCAACACTTAACGTAGAAGAAGGGTTCACACATTTCTTTCATTAATTCCCACTTTAACCCTCTGAACCTCCCCCAAAAAAAACCTGCCGGCAGGTTTGAAACGCATGTTTCTCTGAAGAAAAAAAATAAAAAGGCTAAAATTACACCATTGACTATAAAAACAGAAAGATTCGTCAGAGTTTCATCTTTCTGACAGGCCTTGAACTCCTCGTCTGAAATGTCTTGTTCTGTTGGGAAACCAAACCTGAGGTTAAAATTGTGATATTTCATTAAAATCACAATCGTGTCTCATTTATGTACACAGTGAATAAACTTTAATGTTCAGTTGGAGCTGTTTCATGATCATCTCGGAGGCTTTCGTTGTGCTGCTGTTCAAGTAGGGACGTAAATGGTCGATTGTTAATTGCAGCTAATAATTTAATCAAATGAAAAATATTAAACAATAAGGCAGAAAACAAAAGACATGCATGTCAGAAAATGTGTTGAGGTGAAGTCATGTTATCTTGAAAAATCTCTTTTTTTAAATCGTCAAAATTACATCAGTTATCAGCCAGAAAACAGAATCAGCAGGTTTTCAACTTCCAGACAGTCCTTAAACTACTCATCTGTGACTTGTGGCTCTGTTGGGAAATTTAACCAAATCCGAGCTTAAAAATGTGATACTTCATCGAAATCACTTTATTTTACAGTTAAAAAATCACCAAAAATAAACCCTTCGCTCAAACCAGACTTGGCAACAAAAGGAACAATTTTGTGTTTCTCAGGAAACCGTGAAGCCGCGATGGACTCCGCTGTGACCAACAGTCATGTGACAAGAATTCAGGGAGTTTTTGGTTGAACTGCAGGCTGTGCTTACACAGAGCAGAGACATAAACAAGTTAAAAATATGTTTTGCTGCAGTACTAGTAACACCTGTGGAGAATGTCGTGCATGTTGTTTCCAGGTTTTTACCAATTTTTGTTGATAAATAATCCAGAAAATGTAGCTCAGTTCTCCACAGAAGTGCAGGACATCATATTGCAGTGAAAAATGAGCCCACGTTGTGACATAAGCAAATAAAAACACACCCAGAAACTTGCCTGGAGTTCAGAGGGTTAAACATCAAAAACATGTGCATCCATCAAATCAAACGACATGACTGGAGTCGAAGTACAGCACCACAGAAGCCACACGGTCGTTGATATTAGCACCTATCGGTTTTAGCTGTACACAATTAATCTCTTTGCGACACCCACAGCGGTCATCAAAGCACCACAACAACAGCATCAGCGGCGGCGGCGGGTTATAGACAGAGGGAGAAACTTACACTGGAAAAGGAAACATTTGAGTCCAGATCTGTCTGACTGTTTGGGTTGTGGAGTGATGAAGAAGAGGAAGAGGAGGGCGACTTGATGTCATCGCAGTCTTTGATTGAGGCCGGGTGCTGTTCCACCACGCCGCCGTGCACCGCCTTCACGCCCAGACCCTGTCCCCTTTCTCCCCTCTCACTCATCTCCACGTAGGACAGGACGGGTTTGGGGCAGCAACCTTTAGCACCGTCGGCACCTTTACCGAGCATGGGTCCGCTGGCCGGACCCCCGACCATGTGTTTGACCTCGTCACTGTCTCTTGTCCCCCTCTGCTTGGGCGTCTGGTCGCAGCACTTGGAGGCCAGTAACAGTTTCTGGTCCATGTAGAGTCCTCTGGAGTACTGGCCGTAGTACAGCGACTGGGCCAGCGCTGTCTGGGTCTGACTCATAGCCAGCTGCAGCTGAGACTGAGGCGGTCCGTCGCCTTTCTTTGAATCCGAGAACTCGTGGGCGGAGCTCTTATCGTCCTCTTTTATCTCTTCTTTCCTGTCTTTCCCTTTGCAGTCGTGGGAGCTTTTGTGGAAAGCGACGCCGCTGCTGTTCTGCCGGTCCGACTGCATGTAGCCCTGCAGGTAGTAAGGCTCGTAGCCGTGGTAGTACGGGGACTGGGGGTCTTTTGGGGCTGACGGCGTGGGCGGGGTTTTCCCGGAGTTACCGTGGTTGCTGTTGGAGCTCACCTCAGAAGAAGCCGATGAGCTGGACTTGGATCTGAGCCCGTCGGAGCGACACTCGGAGGATCCCCCGTCGTCCCCGGCATCAGAGATGTCGGAGTAGGCGGGGCTGTTGTTCTTGCTGCCGCTGTCTGCCGTCCCCAGGCAGCTACCGCTCGCATCAAGCCGTGATGAACCACCGATGGAGGGACTTGGGGCGTTATCGGTGAAGGTGTAGACCTTGTCGGCCTCGGCTCGGATGCTGGCCATTCTGCTCTCCTGGCTCTCTGTGAGTCCGTTCATTACGTCCTGCTTGCTCAGGTGCTCCTTCAAAAGGCTTCCAGAGATTTCCTTGACACCCATTTTGGATCCGCCGCCACCGTCTTCCATTTTGATCCCGCTGCTGTCGCCATTTGGCGTCCTGGTTGGCGCATCTTTGTTGTGTTTGTCCTTCAGCCTCCGTTTCTCCTTCTTCCGGGTCTCCTTGCAGGTCACCAGGGTTGCTTTGACGAGGCTTGGCTCCACAACGATGCTCAGCTTTGGTTTGATGGGTTTCAGTGGGAGGTTTTTACTGGTGAGGCCGACGGCTGCCATTGGAGACGGCTGCTGGGAGGTGACCGGATCTGAGGTGCCGCTCGGATACGCCGTGTTGGGTATGGCGATCAGTTTGGGCGGAGCGGGTGCCGGAGCGATCGGCCGGTTGGTCCTGGACTTGGACAGCTTCTCGACCTTCCCGTTGGCCTTCTTGCCCTTGTCGCAGGCTCCTCCCTTCTTTTCGATCAAACCTTCGGCCTCCAGTTTGGGCATCTCCACCGAGGAGTTCCTGTCCGGGACCATGCAGTTCTCGAGAACCACGGTCATGTTGGAGATTATGGGCAGGTTGCTCAGGTCGTCAATCAGGCCATCTTTCAGCAGCGAGGTTCTTCTGGTTTTGGAATTGGCGGTGGGGCTGTGGTCGGTGCTGAGCAGCAGCCGCCTGTTCTTTGGAGAACCCACCGTGGTCACCTTGTACAAGGGAGCAGGTTTCTTCGAGGAGCTGTTGGTGCTGCTGTTTGTCTCCGAGAGGTCATACGTCATGTTGTTGATGCCGTCTTCGCAGTCGGAGAGTCGCTCCTCGCTCTCCCCGTCCTTCATGGGCTCCAGCTCAGGCTTCCTCTGCTCCTCAGCCTCCAGGTGTGCATGCGTCTGGTGGTATCGCAGGCCGTTGATGTGCTTGTAGCGTTTAGTGCAGTTGGGATGGGGGCAGTCGATAAGGATGGGCGGGGGAGGCGGTGAGGAGCCACAACCTCCTCCCGGATCCATGAACGAGGGGTCAGATTTGCCCTGCGGTGTTGACGGGGCGCTCCGGGATTTCGCCCGGATCCTCTTCCCGTTTCCGTTTTTAATGTCGTCCGAGGAGACCAGGCTGAGGTCCAAGTCGGCCGGCGGCTTGTTCTTGCGCTTCCCGGAAGAGAGGGAGGAGGCACTGTTGGCCGGTTTCACCTCCTCCACGGTGAAGAAAGACGGAGGCGCTCGGCAGTTGCTGTTGATGAGGTTCAGGCTGCCTCTCCTGCCCTTGCTGTGGATGGGGGGTGCTGCTCCGGCGACGCCACCTCCGCGGCTCCGGTGCTGCGATAGACCCCGGACTTTGGCGGCGGGCGTCGGATCCACGCAGGGCCGATCCGCCATTGCCATTCGCATCCGCTTCCCCCGACCTCGACCGCCGGGCAGCTCCGGGTCGCTGGAGGGAGACTCGCAAAACCTGAACAGAAGAAGAGAAAATAATAGAAGAGAGGCGCTTTTTATTAATGAAGGCGTAGCATTAATTGGGCGTTAATAACTCTACAAAGCTGTACATTTAACAGAGACATGATTCTTTGCCCTATTTTCCAACCTCAGCCCATGACCTTGTAAAAAACTGAAAATATCACCCAAAATATAATTAACATTACTTTTGATATACATACAGGCGGCAAAATAATTTAAAAAATGGAAAAACAAACAAACAAAAAAAGGCACAGAAAACACACAAAAAGAAAAAAAATTGACAAACACAATAATAAAAAGAAGAAATACAAAAATATACAACAATAATAACACAAAAATAAATTGATCACTCCCCACACGACTACAAATCTTTTTAATTCTTTGTTGTTTGTGATTTGGCTGACACTCGGAGGATGTTTTTAAGATAATATCAAGAAAACAGGTTTGAAATAAGTCAACAAACGACGTTTCTCATGTTGGTGACCGATAGCGTTGTGTTCTGATCTGTTCTAACAGTGACGTTCTGCACAGACTTCGTGAGTAAAATGCTTGTTTGTTTGGTCTCTGTGTTTTCATGACTGTTTGATGAGACCAAATCGATCAACCAATCGATCGGTCGAGCCGAACGCCGCAGCGTCAGTACAATCTTTGCGGTTTCATTTTTGTTTTGTGTTGTGCTGCGACAGATTCTCAAATCCCGTCTTCTCGCTGTCGTTCTCGAAAGATCCTCGCCGACGTGTTCGTCTTGTCACCCAAACTGAACCCCGCCGTCAGACGGATAAACCTCGGAAAGATAACGGATTCGGGGCTCGTGTGAACCACTTCACCCAGACGTCGAGCATAAAAATTGATTTTTTTCTGTACAAAGCCTGCTCCTCTTTTGATAACATGAAAAAAAAAAAAAAAAAAAAGCCCTGTTCAATCCGCAGTTATCTCTGTATTTGATACGGAGACATTTTGTATTCGCTCGCCGTCCCTTCGACTTTGAAGTCCTTTGATGCTGTTTACCACGGCACCTTGCATCTTAACACTGGAGATGCTTTTCCGCGCTCGCACATTGTTATTTATATCAGAAACCTGTCTGCTGTGATGAGGAAAACTTTGCATTTATCCACATTCCTGAACCCTTAATGCATTAATTATGACACCTTATCGCAGCCCTGGTTGGTGTTGAACTCTCAATGGATGAATTCTGACCTTGGAAAGACTGTTTTTGGGTATTAATCACCTTATTAATGGAGGAGGCTGCAGAGCACGTTGACACCAGACTTTCTTGTCCCCCTCTGTGATTTCACAACGATGATATCTCACTTCTCCTGTGATGTTTGTAATTGCTTTTTTTTTTTTACATCCCTGAATGTCACCGATGCTGCTGCAAAAACAAGGCAGCTGAAATTTCTACAGATTTCCTTTTGACATTTCAAGGACGTTTGTCGCCTCTCGCGTCACGTGTTTTTTTTTTAAAGAAAATGATATTTTTAATTTGATGTTTTGGTTGCGGCTTCATTCAATAATGAATCATCAAAGTGGAAGCGTTTTACTCCCATTGATCCGTATAATAAAACCACGTTTGGCGACCGCTGACAGACAGTGACAAGAGTCCAAATGAAAAAAGCAATTTAGCCCCCGCTTCCTGAGATTAAGCCGTAATCGCCATGACAACAACCATTTACATACAGGAGCAATAATTGAGAGGTTTCAGCCGAGCGAGGAGGGACTGTCACATTTTCCACTTGGCAATTACAAAAAAAAAAAAAAAGAAAAAGAGAAAGAAAAGCCCGCTCTGCGTTAGTGAAACAGTCGGACAGAGAGCGACTCTGTTAAATCTCATCAGCTGACAGCCAGTTTGGCCTCTTTTATCATTTCAGCAACATTAAAGCTCTTTGAAGAAATAAGTGCTCTTTTCAGCTGATCAAATAAACAATCAGCAGCAAATAAAGGCCAATGAGGACGACAATAAAACGCCATCGATCAAAGCGGGGGAAATAAGCCGAGCAGGAGTGTGCTGGGAAAATTACACAGCGCTCTCCCCGTCATTAAAATGTTTTCATGGCTGGATTAAGAATTGATTTTGAAATATAATTTTTTCGGCCCGACTTCACCTGCAGATGGATGTTCACGGCAAGGCCAAGAAAAAACCAAACCGTGGTCGCAGCGAGCAAACAGATGTTTAAAGGACTGGAATTCATAGTAAGAAGCAGCTCATGGTGACTGTATTAGACGCTGCACTTACAGGAAAAAGGGTTTTTAATATTAATATTTCATTACATCATTTTAATCGCCTTTTTCTTTTACAGCAGTTTACAAAAAGAATGTCAATTAATTAAAAATCCAAAGTGCAAAATAAGTGATTGCATTACGGTATAAACATCTGTAAAGTGATTCACCGAATTTATTCTGTTTTATTTGTATTTTACCAGGAAGTCCCTTGAGATTAAAATCTCTTCCTTTTTGCAGAAGACCTGGTTAAGAGGGCGATCCAGTTATATACAATTATACTATTTCAACTCAGGTGCAGGAAGTTGGTGCCAGAAGTCACATAATTAGTGAAGTAAAGATCATCTGAGGTCAGTGAATGAGTCTCAGTGATGGTAGCATAAAGACTCCTGGATCTGGAAGGTCCAGTCTCTGGTGGATCAGAACTCCTGGATAGAACCACACCATGAAGACTGAAGAACCCTCCAAGAACTCTGTGGAAAGGTTGTTGAGAAGCTTCAGTCAAGAGACGATACAAGAACATTTACAAGTTACTGAAGATCTCTGGAGTCCAGTTAAATCCATCATTAAGACATGGAAGGAACATGAGTAGATCTGACTGGAGCAGGACGTCCTCAGAGACTGAGTGACCGAGCAAGAAGGAGACTAGTGAAGGAGGCCACCAAGACTCCTATGACTCCTCTGAAGGAG